>NW_008607494.1:0-63243 GCF_000691845.1 Merops nubicus | reverse complement strand
AATGACACAGCTTGTCCCTGCTCCCCAGGCACAAAGCAGAGGGTGAAGTGTGAGGCTGTGCAGCCTTTTCTCTAACAGAGTTGCAGCTGCTGTGGATCCTGGGCAGATCTGCTGTCGCTTTGCCCAGGTAGATAAGGAGTCAAGTCTTTGCAGGATGCCAAAGCTCCACTGGTGTCCCATCTCCAGGCTGTGACTGCGGGTGGAGCTGGGTGGCTTAATCCAGTCTCGTGTCTGTCCTGGCCAGCTCTGCGTGCTTGGGAAGATGGGTTCTGTTCACACAGCTCTGTCTTCCTGGGTTGTTGAGATCCCATCTGTGTGTGGATGGGATGCCATGCCTGTGTACAAAGTGCTGTCAGCAGCAGAACTGGTAGTTACTGGCAAGTGCAGAAGCAGATTTTTAATATTTTTTTATTTAAACAGAGTGTGTGTTCTCATATAACTCCTCTGATGAAAGCTGGTTTGATATTAATTACTGAAGTCCAGCCATGTTATCACGTTATCTGCAGGCACTGTTGTAGTACAGATACTGATACAAGGCAAGATTCAGCTGATCAATATACTGCAGAGAAACTGTGTGAACAAAATTGCATTTCTCTTGATCATCAGACAGGAGAATTGCAGAGTAATTAAATATTCTTCTCTTTGTTCCATAAATATAGTTAAAACTAATTAGGTTCGTGAAATGCAGGCAGTTTTTTGGCTTGAAAGGAGGGGGTGAGTTTCAACTTGGCACATTCTTGTTAATTGGTTTCCAGCAAATCTAGACTTGTTCACCATCTGTTGAGATGAGCTGTTGTTTTAGAAGAGGGAAGGATAAAGTAAATGCAAGTACAATCATTAACTGAGCAGAACTGAAAAAAAATTGAATATATTTTAGAATAAAACTTCTAGGTAGTAATACTGTGATTTAATTATGTGAATACAAAACAGGATCTCAAAATGGTTATGTAATGCAGTAGAAATTAGTATGTCCTTAGAGGCTAAGAATTTTTTTTTTTTATATATAAACATGGTCAACTATAAATATTTAGTCTTAACTAATAGAGGAGGACACTTTGGTTTCATTCTGCTTTAAGCTTGATGTGAAATTAAGAATTATGGGCACTTCATGCAGGTTGGTAAGGAAAGTTTCCTACTGCCAGAGGGGTATTTGCATTTCTAGAGCTCTGTTTTTCCAACGATAACTTGCCACTAGCCCTAACCTGACATTGCAGAGTGGATGAGAAGTGTCTCAGAAAATTGTTTTGCCTAATGGTAAAACTGGTAAATTTAAGCCCAGTGTTTCTCTTCATTTCTAGGAACCTAAGCCTGCACTCAGGTGAGCATACAGACCTTTTTTTCCCCCCCTTCCCTCTGAGTCTGCATGAATTAACTGGTCATTGAATATGCTAACTCTGTGCAATCCTGCAGCTGTAAGGACAAACCTTGGTTCTTTAAGGTGCACTAACGTGGTGACTGTTTCATAGGATGAGAATGCAGTTGTCTAGAAAGAAAACATAAGATGCTTTGTATATTTTGTCTGGTAGGACCCTTAATTCTTAGGAAAAAATCTATGGGATAATAAAATCTTTTACCTCTGATATGTGAAGCGTGTGTTTGTTCCAAGTGAAAAGCACAAGCCCTCTGAAGCTGTTGCTCGTGGGAGGCAGCAGCCAGATCGTCCAGGAGGGACCAGCCCAGTGGCATCTTGGACTGGGAGGGTGCTGTGGTGTGGAGGCCTTTCCCCATGGTGATGGGAGAGCTGCATGGGGACGTGGCTGAGCAGCCTGCTGTGGAGTCTGCCCATGCCTGCAGGCTCTGCAGGGCTTTTCCCCTGTCCCTGTGCTTCCCTGGGAGACCCAAGGGCAGTCCAGGGTGGGGAAGCGGCTGCCAAAGTGAAGTCTGGGAGGCAGCAAGACACCTCTGTGGCTTTGGTGGCTAGTGGGTGTCTGATCTTCACTCTCAGCCTTGCTTCTTCAGCTGCCCGACTTCTGCATCGAAGTGTGTCTGTTTGCATGCTCTTGTCTTCTGTCCCTGCAGGCCAGGCCTTTGGAGGGCTTCCCTCCTCTCCTCACTGCTCACCTGGTGTTCTCCTGAGCTTTCTTTCCCCCTCTTTCATCCTTCTGGTAGGGAAGTGTCTGAATATTGTTCTGGACTCAACTGTTCCTCTTTCCACAATTAGTCTCTGGTCAGTCAGTGAGGAAGTTCACGTTTTGCTTCTGCAGTCATTTTTGCTGCATTTTGCCTATACCTCTTCAGTGTCTGCAAGTTTTTTCCATGATTTGGGTTCTGCAGAAGAGAGCTGCCTCTGACAATAATTGTTTGCCAAAGCCTCTTCTCCTGGGCTGGCCCAGCCAGCTCTGCCTGATGCCCTCTCCTCCCACTGGCACTGGGCTGAGGAAGCAACTTTGCATCACCCCATGGGCAACGTGACCCCTTCAGACGTGGTCACCTTTTGGAGGCCAAAATGGTGATATTCAGAATGTTTCAGATGCATTCCAGTAAATCTAGTTACAAGCAAATCAGCCACCTGGAGACTTGTCCAGTGCAGAGAAAACCAGAAAAGAATTGCACTTGTATTGTGAAATTTTGTATTTTTATAGAATTTTCACTCCTGGCTCAGTTCTTTATTCCCTGAGGTTATATTCGTTGCTGCTTTATTTGATTGAACAGTGGCATATCAAAGCTTGGCAATAAAGGCTGTTTTAGGAGGACTGTGTGACAGAGGTACATCTGAAACCCTAGCATCTAGGTCACTGTGATAGCAGCTACCACCTCATATAATCTACCTTTGAATACCTGCATATTGCAAGATGGTTCAGTCATTGTTAACCCAGCACTGCCAAGTCCTCCACTAAACCATGTCTCTCAGCACCCCATCTAAACATGTTTTAAATCCCTCCAGGGCTTGGGGACTCCACCACTGCCCTGGGCAGCCTGGGGCAGGGCTTGACAACCCTTTTGGTGCCGAAGTTTTTCCTAATGTTCCATCTAAACTTTCCCTGGCACAACTTGAGGCCATTTCCTCTCATCCTGTCACCTGTTATTTGCAAGAACAGACTAATCCCCACCTCACTGCAACTGCCTTCAGGTTGTAGAAAGTGAAGTGGTCTCCCCTGAGCCTCCTCTTCTCCAGGCTCAACAACCCCAGTTCCCTCAGCTACTTCTCACAAGACTTTTGCTCTAGACCCTTCACCAGCTTTGTTGTCCTCTGGACATGCTCCAGCACCTCGATGTATTTCTTGTGGAGAGGGGCCCATAACTGAACCCAGTATTCACCAGTGCCAAGTCCAGGGCAACAATCACTGCCCTTGTCTTGCTGGCCACACTATTTCTAATACAAGCCAGGATGCTGGTGGCCTTCTTGGCCACCTGGGCACCCTGCTGGCTCATGTTCACCCAGCTGCCAACCAACACCCCCCAGCCCTTTTCTGCCAGGCAGCTTTCCAGCCCAAGCCTGTAGCACAACTTGGCCTTGTTGCACCTTGTACCATTGGCCTTGAGGAGTCCATCCAGCCTGTCCAGATCCCTCTGATGCCACGAGAAGCTCTGTGCTCACAGGTATGCCATGCAGCAGCTCTGCCAGGGGTTGGCTGCCCACTGCTAGCCACGGGGGTGTGGTAGCTGGTCCAGGGGGTGTCCAGGGTGCCTGAAGGGCTGTGCTGCCCACACTGGGAAGCTGCTCTCCACAAATTGCCTTTTGGTTTGGGGGATGAAGAGGGGTTGCTGGGCCACTTTTATGTTGTGAATCAATTGTCAAGTGTTGCACTGTAAAGTGGCTTCCTGATGCACGTATCTGAAAATGGAGCAGTCCCCATTTTATTACAGCTTAGAAGACTTCCAGTTGTCCTTACTGGGAATTGGCTACAGCCCACTGAGCTCAACATGAACAGCTGGTTGATACATCATGTTGATGCCAAGCTAATGAAAATCTGTTCTCAGTCTTGTACAAGTATGTGCCTTGGGATGTGCAAGTTGTTCCCAAGCATTTTGCTTCCATCGTTGTAATTTCCACCCAGGGTATTCCAAAAGTAAGTATTGGGGGTGCTGTCCCAGAGGATAAAAAAGGCATGTTTGGGCAGCTATGTAATCCAACAAAAATAGCTTCCTGAGTTAATGTCCCAGGTCTTCAGGTAAATGCCCATTTCTTGCCTTTTTGGTAAGTACAGTTCCTGATGGGGCCACTCATGTCTTGGTGAAATCAATGAGATGCTGCAGCAAATTGGAGGGAGTTTTTTCTGGATTAAATGAGCAGAAAGAGAGTTAGAGGAGAGAGAGAGTCTATAACAAACATGGCTTGAGCTTTCTTCAGCTGAAAAAAAATATCCTAGCATAAAAAGGTGGGTGGAAGGAGCTAAACTTCCTGATGTTAAGCTGAAGCATTTGCTTTTAATATTTTAGTAATGAAGTTATCAAGCCTTGTTTTGAAATTACTTTTATCTAAAAATGCTGAATTAAAATTGTGAAGTAACATTAGAATGAAGCAAACACTGTTCATTTGGTGTTAAAGGAAATGTTTATGTTGACCAAAATGCCAGCAAAACATGACTTTTTTTTTTAAATGCTGGAAAAACCTGAGAACCAAATTTTGGTTGAAAGTGATTTTTTTTTTTTTTAAATTTGATTCATCCCCCAACAAGAAATGTCCCTTATTTTCTATCCAGTCTTAGTTGCCAGCAGGGCCCAATGATATTGAAAAGGGAACTGGAGGTTCAAGTGACATTTAGAGCACCTAACTTGTCACACTGAAATTAGGAGCCTTCATTTCCTAGAGAGAAAGGACATCTCTAGAGGGTCATTTTGAGAGGATTATTTTGGAGTTTCTGCAGACCTTAGTCTCCCAAGTTAGACAATATGAACGCCCTTGTGTGCCAGATATTCTTAATGACTGCTATTTTTTAAAACAAGACTGACCAGGGCAGGGTGATCCTGGCTGTTGCTTTTCCTGGCTGCTGTGTACATGGTCCATTGTACATCGGGCACTTCTGCTTCTCCACGTGAAGACCAGACCAGCTTACTCCAAAATGCAGCTGCCTCTGCCTTGCTGTGTCTGCAGGTAAGGAGGTTAGTGCTGAGCAGAAACACCAGCTGGGTGTCCCCACATGCTGGCTTCTGGCTGGTCCTTTCAGTCTTTCTTATATTCAAGGAAAATCTCTTGATTTCAGTTGGAGCCACCTCCACAGCAGCTTTGGTTGATCACTGAGTGACCTTCCCCATCCCCATAGTCTCCTTTCATACAGTCCCCTTTCTAGGGGGTCCTCACAGCTCCCAGGTGGGTCTTGTGGGGCAAAGCTCTCCCCAGCAAGGTGGCACCTGCCCCATTGCAGGGGATGGTCCCCGAGGGGCATCTTCTTACACAACACCTGCAGATTGGAGCAGTGCAGCACAGCCCAGAGCCTCAGCCCCTGCTCTCAGCCCATCCATCACTGGGCTGTGACTAATGGCCTGATGGAGGCAATGGGAGGATGCTGCAGAGATGATAAAACACACACAGCAGCCTTACAGCAGGGACTGATTATATAAGCTCAGATGCCTCTTCTGTAGGCAGGTCACATCAGAGGGTGAGCTGGAGCTGGGTGCATTAGTCAGGCAGGAAAAGTGTATGGTGCAGGGACTGCTCAAAGATTTCCAGCCCTTCAACTCCTTCACTCTTGCTAAAACCTGAAAAGAAATGGGTGGGTTGAAGAATCAAGAATTAGCTGTTTCCTTAAGCTTGCTGAGAATATTTGCTCTGGGAATATTATTATTCATAGTGAATGAGGGAGGTGTTTGTGCCAGCTCTAATTAACTGTTCTCACTAGCACAAAGATGTTCTCCAGTGGAAGACAGTACATTATTCTATTCATTTGGATTAATTAATGTGAAAAGGCCAAATTTGTAATTTCAGATTTGAATTTTTAGTTCTGTATTTGAATCAAATTGAAATCATGTTGGGCAATGATTGGGATATTTTCATGGTCTGACCAGGGAAAGAAGTGCTAAGAAAGAAGACAATGTTGAAGAAAACCTCTCAAATTAAAGTTTGTCATCTTTTAGGGAGATTTCTCTAGGATGTCACTCTGTTCCCCCATTTGTTATTCATGAAGAAACTTGTTCTCAGTAAAGTAACAGTAAAGGCTTTGGATCATGCCCTGACTCATTTCTCACTCTTTTCAGAGGGTGATCTTGTGGTTGCCACTGCTAGAACAACAGTCAATCCTCATGGGCTGTTCCTCCTTCTCCAGAAATTGTTGCGTGTTAGAACTCAAAGAAGAAGCTATCAGCTTCCTTGCTTTGGCACTCTGGCCTTCTGAAAACACCCCTGCGTCAGCAGCGTTGTCAGAGCATTACATTTTTGGGGGTGCAGCCTGCTGCTGGCCCTCAAGTACCTTCTCCTGCAGCAGACAGACCAGTAGTTACCCTTTAGAGAACGGTTTGGACCTAATATAGCTGTGGTTTTGGTTTTTGAGAGCTGGAGATGGCAACTTTAAGCAGCACTTCAGATGACTTGGCTGAGTTCAGTTTGCTCTCCAAATGGAATCGTAGCAGTCATTTTGACTGATGTGGTGGCGTTACACAAGCTAAGAATAAACACTGGAGGTCACTACAAAAATGTAAAATAAAGTAAAAAATATTTGTAAAAATGCCCAGGATGGCATAAAGAATGCACAAACACCTACATCTACAGACTAGCTTTAAAATGAGCGGTGACTGGCTGTGCCCAGCCACCTGCAGCCCCAGCACTTTGCGGGGAAGGATGTAGGGCACAGCCTGCAAAGGGCTTGCAGCACGCTGCCTTCGAGGCTGCCCACTGGGGGCTGAGGTGCTAACACAACCTCCTCCTCCTTAAAAGCTAACAGCACACCCAGATATTGAGCAATGCTGGAAAATCCCACAGCACCACAGGCAGCACCTGTTTGTGCACAGGTCCCCACGGTGCGAAGGAGGCAGACGTGGAGAAGGAGGGTTCACCTGCTCCTCCCTGGGGCAATGAATGTGGCTGGGAACAGCAAACAGGTGATTTCTCACCCCACCACTGACAGTAGCTCTATTTAAACGTATTGTGTTTCCCACCGTGGGCAAGGTCATTGTGAAATTGTCCCGTAAGTTGTGGTCTGGGACAGGGTAAATGTGGTCAGCCTTTGGGACCTGCTCAGATGGTCACGGTGAAATGGAAGTAATTTTGGGTCAGACTATTGTGTTTGTCTCTGTCCTGACTGTTGGGAATGGGTGCTGAGCTTATTCAAAGCCCCAGCACAGTGGGTGGCTGTGTGCTCCCTCCCTGGCCCACCAGCCACAGAGACAGCCCTTCAGTAGGTCTTTAACAGGAGTTTAGTTAGATTTTGAGGATGGTTGCATATTTGAGGGGTCACAGCTGTCAGTCTCACCTCTGCTGGAGCCCAGGACTGAGAAGGAAATGAGGGCAAATTAAGTGTATCCTGTATCCTGCCCTATTTTGGTCACTTTTTGCCATCCTATTAAAGATTTTCAGGTCCCCCGCACTGCCAGTAGGGGCTCCTTTCCTGGCAGCAGCAGGCTGGGTTGCTGAGAAAAAAAAAATAAGTGTGACAAAAGTGCTTTTAGAAGCATGTTACAATATTTGGGAAGAAAGGAGACCTTTAAAACTGATATTCATCCACTTGTCCAAGGAGCACAATCGCTACAGAAGTATGGATAGTTGCAATGTAGCTTAGGTCCCTCTGAAAAATGAGGCAGGTTGGCAATAAGCTTTTGGACCATCTCTCTGAGCTTTATAACAGCTTTAAAAAAAGATTCAATTAAGATGTCATGGATATAAATGCTTTCTCTTTCTCCCCACCCGAGCATTTTAGTGTCAGGTCATGAGATGCATGAGCAAACAACACACAAAGTCAGACCTAGCTGCCTTTATAACAGCAGGTACCAAATATCGAATTGGCTGGTGGAAATGTTAAGTGGGGAGAGAAAGGCATGTCAATTCTGTAATGAGGTTTGCAAAGGAAATGCACTTTGCTTTCATTCAGTGCTTTTGATGAAGTTGTTTAATTGCACTAAAAGGTAAATATTTGGTATTAATCTCCTTGACAATCTGAATTCATCCAGCGTAGCTGCTCCTGAAATGCTGCCTCTCTCCCAGAGCAGTGCTTTGAGCTTGCCCATAGGCACCTGGTGGGTCTTTACATTTTCAGTACACTTCTTTCCTCAAATGTTTCATTAGCAGCAAGCACTCATCTGTTTTTATCCTAGGACTGCTGGAAGGGCAGCTCCGTGAGGGGCTGTTTGCAGAAGATGTAAAATCGACTAACGCCATCTAATATTTGCACCTCTCAGCACATTCAGTCCATTTGCTGTGAAATTTCTGGGCAGTGTAAACTTAGCCCCCTGCAAGCCCCACTGTGGCCAAAAAGAGTGAGTTTTTTGAGCAGGAAGACTCTCCGTGTTCAACACCTGCCTCTGAGGCCTCAACAGCCACCACTACCATGGCTCCTGGTCTCGGGCAATGAGTGGGGCTGAGGATCGCTCAGTGCCTGTGCCCTCCTGTGTGGGGCTGCTGGCATATATCAGCATGTCCTCAGCTCGTGGGGTACCCCATCTTTCACTGGGGTTTTGGCCGAGGCTCCCCTCAGCTGGCGGAGGGCCGTGAGGGGGTGGCAGCTCGGAGGGGAGGCAGGAGCCGGCGGCTCTGGCCTGCGTGCCCTGCGCCTCGACCCTCCCCACACATGACTTTAGTTTTGGTCGTGTCAACGTCCTGGCACTCGCTCAAACACGAAGTAAGTGTGAGAAGCTTAAACCAACAGCTCCGTGTTGAAAACCGCTTTGTTTCCTCACAGAAACGCGGCCCCGTGGCCGTGGTTTGTCGCTGGAGCTGTGAGCGCTTCTGCGTAAAATCCTCCCCGGGTACAGGAAACTTGTAAAAGTAATGCTGCTTCTCTGAATGAAGCTATTTTTTAATTTAGCTTCAAGGAGAAAGAAGTTAAATCCTTCGCTGTCCATATTTAAAAGAAAGCTTTTGGCTACTGGGTCAAGGCGCAGTCTGCTCATGGCTAAAGTTCTCTCCCAGTCCCTTGGTCTCCTGTCGGGGGCCATCGCAAAGCCAGGATCCTCAGAACATCTTATAAAGACAAAATCCCAAATGTGGTCGTGTTATTAGGAAAGTATATGAGGGTAGCTTTAAATTATTATTATTTGGTTTTGTTTTTCAAACAAAGCAGACCAGCTGTGGCAGAGGGTGGCAGGAGGACAAAGGGCTGGCACTGCAGCCTTCCCTCAGGGCATGTGTGGCACCATGAGGGGTGGCATTTCTTTATCATTTGTCATCACCTTGTCATTCTTCAAAATGTGGCAAAAACTGTAGCTCATGTGGTCGGAGTCAAGTGAGTGAGCCCTTCCCCATATGGGTGTTAGGTGTGACTTGCTTTTGCTGTGCTCTGATGTCAATATTGAACTATTGAAAAAAAAATAAGAGAGGGGAAAAGTTGTCTTATGTTACTAGTCCTTAACAAAGAAAAAATTGCAAAGCTGTTGAGAGAATTTAAGTGCTTTTAGGCACGTTTAGGTGCTGCAGTGTGTCCAGAGAAAGGCAACGAAGCTGGTGAAAGGTCTAGAGCACAAATCTTATATGGAGCAGCTGAGGGAATAGGGGGTGTTGAGCATGGAGAAAAGGGGGTTCTAGGGAGACTATTTTACTCTCTACAACTACCTGAAAGGAGGTTGTAGTGAGGTGGGTGTCAATCTGTTCTCTCAAGTAACAAGCAATATAACAAGAGGAAATGGCCTCAAGTTGCAGCAGGGAAAGTTTAGATGGTACAGTATGAAAAACTTCTGCACCAAAAGGGTTGTCATGCCCTGTCCCAAGCTGCCCAAGGCAGCGATGGAGTCCCCATTACTAGAGGGATTTAAAGGATGTTTAGACGAGGTGCTGAGGGACATAGTTCAGTGGTGGACTTGGCAGTGCTGGGTTAACAGTTGGACTTGGTCATCTGAAAGGTCTTTTCTAACTGAAACAGTTCTGATTCTATGAAATACATGCAAAATACATGATTTATTCGAAGAGCTGTCACTGCATGTACCATTTCTTGGCATCTACCATCAGTGGTCGTTGAAGGCTGGAGTTTTCCCCATGGCTATAGCAATGCTTTGTACAAGGCCTTAGATATTCTGCACCTTCTGCTACAGGCATTACTGACTGCTCTGAGATGCTCCCTCAGCCCTTTGCTGTCTCCTACCACCAGCCTTCTCTGGCATTTACTCTCGTTTGGTTGAGGGAGCTGTTGCCAAGATCTGCCAAAGGAGTTTTTGACAGCCAGCACCTGCGGAGGAAAGCTGCTGTCATTTTGCCATCACTCTTCTTTCTACTGCATTTTTCTTTCCTTCTATTTTTTTTTTTTTTTTTAATTCTTTCCTTCTTAAAGTTTGGTAACAGATGTTGAAAATTGTTCCCATCTAAGGTTGTGAATAGGAGCTAAGTGACAAAAAGAATGTTGGAGCGAATCAGATACTTGCTTTTGGTTGCATCCTACCAGCTCCCACCTAGACATGCAAAAGCAAGTCTCTAAAGGCTCTGAAATATTGTTCACAGTTTAAAGTGCAGCTGATACCTCTTGAAAAACCTTCAGACCAGAAGGATTCTGTTGCTTTGTCTCTGACTTGTCTTTATTTCTCCTTCATTGTTCTTCCTACTGAATGCTATTTATATGAAAATAGGACCTTTTGTTTCTTAAGAGCTGATCCATCCTTATTACTTATTCCTCATTTAGACATTGACTGTTGGAGTCTGAGTCTATCCAGGGAGTGCAATTAAATCAGACCCTTCAGACTCTAATCCTCAGGGACACTGGGCTCATTCCCACAGCAACTGATTGTGATATAGGAAAGGGTTTCTAACGTCAGGTGGATTAAGTATGCAGCAGAAGTTGAGTGAACGTGGTTGTAATGAGAGTGGGGTGCAGCAATGCCAAAAATGCAAGTTCTACCAGTGAGCCACTTTTCTAACAGAGATGTTTCCCCAGACTCCTCTAAGGGACAAAGGTAGCTGTTTAAGAACTGAATTTTGCATGTGCTGTTTCTGGCCATGTTTGAAACCCCACTTTTTCCCCAGAGGCTGTGAATTCTGGACCTTTGGGTGCCTGATCAGCCCTCCCTTTGCTCCTGTGGGCCACAGCTCTCTTCCACAGTCAGTTTGTCACCTTCCATAGGCTTGTAGTGCCACTTCTTTGTGCTTTTGGATTTGGGAAACTTCCCTAATGGTACCTGCTGTTGTCTTCATTAATGCTCAAAACGTCACAAGGCATTTCCAGGTCTCCTCGATCTGACCAGCAAAGTGTTTCCTTCTTCTCTTCTCCCCAGGATGACCTTCAAGCCTTGCTGCTTTGATGTTTTGTATTTATCCCAGGAAATAGTAATTTGTACCATGAACAGTTTTGCCAAAACTTTGTTGGGAGAAATTGTGCCCTATCTGGTTCTATTTACATATGTGTTGAAAGGACATGTAAACACGAGGTGGGAGCTGGGTTGGAAACCTAATGTGACTGGGAAGGATATTGGAAGTAAGATTCCTATTTTCTTACATATGTAGCCAAGTTCTGGAGAAACAAACACTTCATCTGCTAAAAACAAAATAGTTTTCAGGATGAGAGTCTGTCTGTCCTGGGGTGCAAGTTAGACAATGTGATAGACTAGAAGTTAGAACGAGTTTATTTGCCCACAGAATCAGATTTTTAGTAGCTGAAAAGTGGGAGAAAGATTTGGGATGTCTTTTAGAGCTGTTTTGTGGTAGGTGTATATGGGCATCCCTCTGCATTTTGGGTCCCAGAATAGCCCTTCCCCATTTGATTCAGCATTGGAGGCTGGGTGGGATACCCCAGGGTATGTCAGGTTGGAGCAAAGACCCCTCATTTCCCAGCAAGGTCCTGTGTCGAGGTCCCAACAGGTCCCTGCACAGCCACAGGCAGGAGCAGCAGTGAGAGCCTGAGCCCAGGGTGAGATGAAGAGCATTTTATAGCTCAGGCTTTCTTTTATCTTCTCATTCCTCATATACAATCATCTGCCTAAACATTTATTATTAATACCAAGTTGTCTTACTCTGCATGAGGGAAACAAATCTATCTGCAGGGCTTTTAGAGCCACACCAACCTCACTTTGTCAAAAGCCCCATCCCTTTATTTCTGCCCCTTCCAGCTGCAATGTTTTCAAGCCACTGCACTTCCCATTGGCATGAATGAAGTCAGACTGGTCTCTGCTGACTGCAACTTCTCGTGCTTTCCTAAGCTCCTCTTTAAACTGAGTAGAGCTATTTCAAACAGTGTCCTTCATTGTCTCAGATACTACAGTTGGCAGAGTGGGACCACGTTAGATGCTGGTCTCTGGGAGGTGGCTTTACTTGTAGTCACAACGTTAATACTTAGCAGGGAATGGTTGGGATTGTGTTGATGTACTCTGAAGTGTAATCTAAACTGGATTTCCTGGGTTTGTAATGCTTAGTTTTGGATTAACAATTGCCTGACGGTGTTTATAACTCTAAACTGCTGATACTTGCTCCCAAATATAATCCTAGTTTAATGCCTTTTTTGTCTTGGAATAGAGAGAAGGATTAACAGGAATCTGTAGCATACAGCAGACGTGAGGTGTTACATCCTTTGGTGTCTGCAAAGGGCACTGATTCAGCTGTTCCTCCTGGGAAATATTTCTGATTCCTCATAGATTTCTGGTTGTGTCAGTATCCCACAGCAACTTTTTTTTTCCTTCACAAAAATGGTAAAAATTTGGTAAATATGTTGTAAATATTTTGTTCCCTTTTGTTCCATTTGTATGTGGTCAACTTTCAGAAGAAATAAAAGGCAACAGTGAAATCTGTAGGAGATACTGCATGCCTGGTAGCTGTGCTGAGTCTTCTTGGGAGAGAAATGTTTTGGTTGGGTTAAATATCATAATATGGTTAAATATCATCAGTGAAGTTTTCTTATAAACCTTTTTCTTTCCCAATACAAGCAGATAATTCCTGAGCCTGAAATGCATGATAGTAGCTGTGCTAGAAGAAAAGAAATTTAGAAAGCAAAGGACAGATGTGCAGAGTTAGTGATGCCGAAGTTTGAGGTTCGCTCTTTCCCAGGTGAGTGAGGCTGCAGGAAATTGGAGATTTGGCTTAAGTGTGAACTATCAAAGCTGATGAAACACACGCCAAATGTTTGGTGAAACCTGCAAAAATGTGAGTAGGAAAGTTACTTAAGTGAATGGAATATAGGCATGTCTGCAAGACAAGTCTCTTGGCAAGAAATCCAGCAGCCTCAGGGTACATTTTGTGAAAGACCTCTCAAACACAAGTGAAAAAAAGTGCTCCATAACACTCCTCTAGCCCCCATCCTCATTGTGTTGGAAAAAACTAACAATTTTTAACTTAGAACTGTATGTTCAGAGAACTGGAAGCAATAAGATCCAGCAGAGAAATTTTGAGTAGAAAATGCTGCCTTTGCCAAATTACCATTTCCCCCAGAAATCTAGGAAGTAAGTTGTCACCTTGCCCTGATAACTAGTGCTCTCTTAGAGCTGGCAGGGGCACTGTGAGCCACATGTAGAGGTAGGGAGCTCAGATTGTACCCTGTCCATGGGCAGGTACCAGATTTTCCACACCTCAGCCTGCTTGGTTCTAGAAAAATCAACAGCCAGAAACACTGGAGAAGAAGAAGAAATACCTTGAGCACTTTTAACTTGCTCTTTGTACAGATTTAACTGTGTTTTCTTTGGTCAATAACCCTGTCTATTCTAAGCAGTAGGTTATTGCTGAGGTAGGTAGCCAAGAAGCCAAAAAATCCTAAATTTAATACTAATTTCACTGCTGTCAAATGAAGTTGCAGCACAAATTATGATCTGTGGGACCAAGGACAACAGGGTTACAAACAAGTAAGAACAGGCATACTTAAAAATGAAAAGAAAGCTGATCAACAGAGGAGGTGTAAAACTCCAGTTGAGCTTCTAGCCTCGACTGCAGCAGTGTAAGCCCAAGTCGTGTCAGTAAAACTAATGGAGCTGCCTCAGGCTACAGAAAAGCAATTGAGATCAGTTTTCTCATATCCTTTGGCATTTTCTGCCTCCTGAGGTAACGACAAAATCCCCATTCCTTATGTTCAGGCATTATCAGTTAAAGTGGAGACCTTCTTGGCGTGAGCTACTGCTTTGAGATGTAAAATAAATCTTCTGTATCAGCACTATTTTCTTCTAGTACTTGTTAACTTTGCTTCCCAAATGGAGCACTGAAGTCTCAGTGGTAAAACCTTTGTGTCTATTGAAGCACAGTTAAGAGGTGAGTTATGAGCAAGGAGAGGAGGATTCAGTATCTACTGGCAAGGAAGCTTGTCAGATCTTCTGGATTTACTGAGGAAATCAATGGAAATGGCGACTGATATGGAGAGAGAGTTCTTGCTGGAATGTCCTGTTGGGTTGAGGACTAACCAGGACATGGTTAGTGCTAGTGCACAGCTCTTGTATCCTCAGAAGCAGCACTCATTGCTGAGCCCCCAAAGACCCAAACCTCAGCATGTGCCTGTGTCTGTGTTGAGTCAGTGTTCCCCTCCTCAGCAACGGGGCTGGCTGGGCACAGCCTCACACAGTGATGCAGCAGCTGTGGGGTGGTGGCAGAGGCAGCGCTGGGGGTCCCCATGAGCAGCTCTCCCCAGGCTGGATGCAAGCTGTCATTCCATCCCTCTGGATGCCTGTGAGCACTGATAAGGAGTGACTGGCTGGCATGTTAGCCTCTGCTGGTGGATTGGCTTTTATTGCCTTGTTTGTTTGGGAAGTGGGGGTGCTCAGCTTGCGCTGAGGTCCGAAAGGTTGCGTTCCCCCTGGGATCCTGTGTTGTGGTTGCTGATTTAGGGATCAGAGCTGTTCTTATCTTATCCCCCCATGAGGTAGGGATTGTTACTTCAGATTCATGTGTTTGCCACTACGTTGGACTTGGGCTTTTTATTTTGTGCTCTTATTTGGTTTGGCTCTGTTCATGAAACTAAGTCTGTAACCAAGCAGGAAGGAATAGATATGTGAAAAGCCTGTGAGCAGGAGAGGAGCTGGGGAGGAAGCCTGGAACTGGGATGGTAAATTAATCTGAGCTGTCCAGGGCTTGTGGCAACATTAGTTGGAAGTGTGATGTTGTAGGCACAGGACCTGTGACTAAAACAAGCACCACACCTTGCAGAGCAAGTCAGCCAGTGGAGGAGTGATGTGGAGATCCTGCTATATCCATGTTAACCTAAAGCTGCCTTTGGGTTTAGTCACAGTAATTTTATTTGTTTTTTTTTTTAAATGTCACTTGCAAATCTAAACCTGAAGGTGTGCACGTATGTGAGCACAAACATGCACAACCAGGGCAGGGTGGGCAACAGAATTTAGTCTCAGGCTTTTTGCCATAATCTCTGTTTCTCAGCAGCCCAAGTCTGTAGTGACTGAAGTCCTGAGGAAGGTTTGCAGGTGTGGTGTAGACAGGGAGGCTGAAAGATGCTACCACATATAAGTGAGCAATTTATTATTTTTGTTTTCAAAGGAAAGAGGAATCGTGTCCAAAGAGAGATGCATCACCATTTATAGGAATAATTCCACTTCTTTTTACTCATAAATGCACAAAAAGTTATGGAAGGAAATAAAAAGATTAGGAGTAGTCTCCTTGGAATGGACTTGGTTCTGGTTTTTTTGTGAAATATTTTCAGATACAAATATTTAAAACAAATTGCTTAGATAAGTAGTTCACAACCATGTACTTCCCCCAAAAGCCTCTCTGTGCATCATCCCAGGTAACTCTTGCAGCACGTGGATCAAGGCTTTCCCATGGCTGTTTTTTCACTGTTTCGTGATGGGTCATCCAAGGACTCCTTTAAAACAAAATAATAACACACCCCATCCAGGCAGCAGTTCAGGTTTGCCCAGCAAAGGGTGACCTGAAGGATGTCTCGTAGCCCTTGCTGAAAACTCCCGTGGATGATGTTATTCCTCACCAAAAAGTACATCAGGAAGGCCACGTGGTAAGGCGTGAAGCAGACCAAAAAGGCAACAAGGTTTGCCACCACTACCTTCTCTGCCCTGGTGGGGTGTGCTGGGGGGCTGCCTGGTTTTCTGTGCTTCCTCAGGCACCGGACGGTCTGGGCAGTGCAGAAGGTCATGACTGCCATGCTGCCGAAGAAGGTGGTCACCAAGGCGCTGAACAGGCCCGTGTTTTCCCACGTGCTCTTGGAGAAGTTATGGAAGCAGGATGAGATGTTGTTGCCCTCTCCATGTAGTTGGAAGGTAGAGACTGTGCCAGCCGAGGTGCCCAGGCAGATGACAGCACAGACCATGGCAGCTTTCTTGGTGGAGCGCAGGGTGGGAGCTGTGAAAGGGTGCCGGATGGCGATGTACCGGTCCACGCAGATGCAGAGGGAGATGAGGATGCTGCCGTACATGTTCACAAAATAAAGGCTCTCCAAGGTGGAGCAAAACACAGACCCCAAGTTCCAGTTATCCTGAAGGTGGTAGGAAAGGATTTTAAAAGGAAGAGTGAACAGCAGCAAAGTATCCAGGAAAATAAGGGCTATCATGTAGACTGTAGATTCCGACAGCTTTTTAACCTTAAAGAAGAGGAACGACAGAGCCATCACATTGAACAGCAATCCCAGGGTGAACGTGGGGGTGTACATGATGAGCTGGAACAGTTCCACAGTAGCACTGATATTGCTGACATTGCCCTTGGCACGGGTGTTATTCATATCTCCAGATATTCTGGAAGAGAAGAAAATCACCTTCACCACACGGAAGGATGAAGATTACATTTCAGACAGGGTCCAAAGGCCAGTGAGATCTCTGTGTGTCTGCAGACCTAGAGATGCTTTTTTGTTTTGGGCTGCTGTGTGCTGAATTGCAGCTCCCAGTAACATGGACTGCTCAGTGCCAAGGGACCTTAGGGCAAGGCTGTGCCTCAAGAAGGAGCAAGGCTTTCTAGGGTCCAAGCCTCACTAGCACTGTTACCCGCTACCCCAGACTGTGTTGCCCTTTAATTTAAGCTGGGCAGAGTGTAGATGTGACTGCACCAGCCTGGAGGGAGGTGATCTCTTTGCAGAGTCAGGGTAGCAGCCCCTGATTTTAGGGTTACTTGGATTTTGGGGGTAGAGGCAATTAGTTAGATCAGGATTCCTGCATCAAGCTATTGTAAGAGACCTTGGGGAGCCAAGAGCATGAGGGTGCCCCACGTTTATTAATGTGACAATCCCAGACAGTCCTTGCCATCCTGTACCCTCTCCCACTACCACTGAGCAAAGATCTGTGACTGCCTCTGGCCCTTCTGACAAGCTTGCTCTAAGCAGCAGGCATGAATTTTCAAACAGGCTGTTTCTTGCAGAGGTTAGAAGAAGAAGATTTAAGAGCCCAAGCCCATATCTAAGCCAGTCAGACTTACCACAGCAGATGAATCTGGATTTGCAGAGGTAGGGGTTGCAGAAAACATGCAGCTGGTTTCTCCTCCACAAAGAGGGGACTAAAACTGTCGAGGCAGGCACCCTCTGAGCAGGGGTCGTGCAGTAACTTGCCTCCTTAGGGGAAGGGTGCTGGTTTGATCCTGCCCTCAGACCCTCCTGATAAGGAAGGGGAAGGCTCCAGTCGGTTTCTGCAGTGCTGATCTCAGCCGGAATCGCTTACAAATGCAAATCCACAGCAATACCTGGGTCTTTCTTCCAGCCAGCTCCAGCACTGCAAATGCAATCTGTAAATAAAGCTTTTCAGAGATCTGGCAGCGCCCAGAAATTACCTTTTTTTTTTTTTTGGATGTTCTCTAATTGTTATTATTACAACCCAGTGTCTCTCCTACATGAGTTACTGATCTCGATGTTGTTTCATTTCATATTTGTCAACTGGTTGTCAATTGTGCAGTGGAAGTTTCTGTTGTGCAGATCAAGTTCGTCCCTGAGTATTTCAGTGGTAAACTTCCTGTGCTGTGGTTTGAAAGAGACCCTTTGGGACTCTGAATCTCCAAATTCAGGTGGCCAGTGACAGACAGGGGGGATTACACTGATGACCTGGCTGGTACACGATGGTGGCCTAAGCTGGCAACCCAAGATGCTGCTTCACTGACTGAAGCACTGTGAGTCTAATGGAGGGAATCCATTACTGAGACCCAAAGGGATGAAAAGTTAATGAAGACATTACTGAAAAGAAATAAATATGGACAAAGTTCTTTGCTTCCTTGCTTCTGTAAGAGATTTCAGTAGTCTTTCCTTTTTCCTTCAGTCCTTTTTTTGTTTGATAGCGTGTCTAGGAAATTCTAGGTCTAGAGAAATAAAATTTCAGTTTCTTACTAAGCTTTTGACCTGAGAAAAATCTAGTTATGATAAAAAGGCATTTTAGACTGGAATCTGTTGTATAGATTTATAAACAAAACAGGAAAAAAAATATTTTAAGCACGAATGGAACGGTTAGCTCTGTACTTTCTTGGGGAAAAAAAAAGTCTATATGCTACAAGCAAAAAAGTTATGTAAAATATTCTTAGTTTTCAGATCTTGTAGCAAGAAGAAAGCTTTCAAAGCAAGGTTTCACTACAAAGAAATAGTCTCTTGCTTTCTTACCTTTGGGCTGGCTCTGGTTGTTGACTTTTTCTCCTTCTCAGCTTGTAAATCCTTGTGTTTTCTTTCGAGGTGGTGGAGTGAGCTGCATGCAAAGTAGCTGCTGCTCAGGTTGTCAGGAAGGATGAAGTGCTGCTACTTCTCGTTTCATCACCTATTTCCATTACAGCCTGGGTGTCCCCACGCTGTGCCTGCACACACACACTATGTACATAGCATGTCACACAGAGCTGACTTAAGGATGTAAACACATGGCTTTGTGGGGCTGGCGTCTCTGAGTCACCCATACAAAACAGTCCCTCCCAACAGAGAAGGAAATTCTGTCCCTACAGACCTTTCTCTGATTTTTGTTTTTCTACCAGACATGATTTTATTGAGTGTATGTAACATCTGTGGGGAGAGCGCTAGCTGCCAAAACGTGCTTTAAGCTAAATCCTCAGCTAGCACTGACATTGTTTCCCTTGCTTTTCATGATATTGAAAAAAGAATAAGAGACCACTCATTTTCAGTAGTTATCTGAGTGGTTATGTTCACTTTAAGTTGGTATTTTTTTAAAAAAACCCAAGGATTACTCTTAAATCTGCCTGTATTCCCAGGGAACAGGGAATGTACTGATGGAGAGTGTCAGGTGCTGATTTTGACTGGGGGGAGAAGGGGAAAAAAAGGTTGTGTGGTTGTTTCTTTTTTTTTTTCCCCTCCATTGTTTCCGTGTTTGCAGCTTTCTTACCAAAGGGGGAAAGAAAGGCCAGAGCTTTAAATATCAGACCTGAGAATTATATTGGTTGAACTCAAACTGTGCATCTGTGAAAGAGATGGGGATAGGAGAGGAGAGAAGAAATAGTACTTGAGCTTTCCTTTTAGTTGAATATAGTTTCCTATTCTAGCTGAAATGACTCTACTTAAGAAAAAAAAAAGAAAAAAGGAAAAGTCACCAAAGGGAAAATAGGATAGAAGGTCTGAGTAAACAATACCTCATCATATTCCTCAGCATGGTTTCACTTCTGTGTACCCGGGGGTGGTCTTGTGACCATGACTGCATTTGGGACATTAACAAAAAACCCTCAGAACAGCGTCAGTCACCACTGCCATGAAGAGGCACTGGGGGCCTGAGCCAGCCTGGGTGCTGGGACCCGTGGCTGCTGTGAGAGTGGGGTGTAAGCCCCACTGACAGAGTGCTCCCTGTGCTCCTGCCCTGGCCCAGGCTTTGCCCATGCCAGTTCTGAGACTGCCACCAAGGCTTGGAGCGGATGCTCTGTTCCCCATTCGAGGTTTTCCCTTCATGCACTTGCAGCTTTCTCTTCTCTCTAATTTTGCCTTTGATGCTCATCTTCTGATGCTGCTCTGCCCACCGTGCCAGCAGCTGCCCAGGCACATGTCTCCCTGGGTGTGCTTGCTGCACAAAGCCCTCAGTAGCTCCAACGTCTGCAGAAAGATGCTCTGGAAAGGGGAGGATGAGGAAGCAGCAACACCAGGGTTGGTACGTCCTAGTCTAGCCACCATCAGCAGCTGGTCTGCTTTTTTCTCCAGCAAACGTCCTTGTGAGTATTTTAGGGAAGGATCTGAGGAGAAATGGCCAGGGAGTTACAATGCAGGGGGTACAAATGCACGTGGGACAAAGTGTGAAGGCTCCTCTTCCTTCAGCATTGGAAAGGTGAAAAAGGATGATGGAGAGGGCTGATGGAGAGGGGAAAATGAAACTGAGTGAGCAGTGTAATGGGTAGTCTGGGACAGTCCATGAAGGACTTTCTGACTGCTGATTAACAGCTTAGCTTCTGATGCAGGAGTGAGAAAGCTGTGGGCAGCCAGGATACCTCTCTTCTCTTGCTGCAGGCCCTACTCTGTGCTAATGGAACGTGGCTCTTCACAAAGTCCTCAAGACCAAGGGTTCTGTTCCTCTTCTCACACCAGGGGAAAAGGGCCACACCCTGCAAACTCTGCAGTGTCCTTGGCACCTCTGTGCATGCCACTGATGCCACCAATGTGTGAAGCACCTGCTTCTTCACGGGATTTCAAATGCCCAGTGCATCCTCCTGTTCCCTTCTCCTGATGAAGGAGCTGTTCCACGTGCACTTCTTTGCTAGTATTGAGAACTTTACCTTATCACCAATGCCACACAGATCTCCCTCCTCACGGGATTTCAAATGCCCAGTGCATCCTCCTGTTCCCTTCTCCTGATGAAGGAGCTGTTCCACGTCCACTTCTTTGCTAATATTGAGAACTTTATCACCAATGCCACACAGACCTCCCTCCTGGGCCACGCATGCAGCCCTGGGTGGCAACCAGGCAAGCTCTGCTGATTCCTGTGCTTGCCCTAGGGGCCAACCTGCTTGCAAGTGCCAGGCTGTGCTGGCCATCCCAGGACACTGCTGGTCCACTGCTGTGTCCTGACACCAAACCACACCACAGGCAGCAGTGCCAAGCTCCTGGCTCTCAGAAAGTGTGTGAATGGGGCTGGCGCTGCTGACGTTCTTCCAGCTCAGCAGCTACCACACAGGGTTGTGCAGTGGAGACACGGCAGTTTTGGCTTGATCTAAATCAGAGTCTAACCAGTGAGAAAAAGATTTGCTCATCTTGAGAAGAGAGAAAGCATCCACTGCTGAGATCCTCTTGCTTTCTTCCTTGGTTTTCCCCAGATGCATTTCAAGTCTTCTCAACTTTTCAGTTACATTCACCTCCCCCCTGCCCTTCCGTGACCCCAGGTCCCTGGAATTTTCTGTGTTTTGAAGGGCTGCTCTAGCTCTGTGCTGGGGAGGAGGTTCCAGAAGCCAGCCAGAAGGAAATGGGAGGAGATTGGGCAACAGAGGCCACAACAGAGCAATGCGTGGAGTCCTGGGATGTTCCCAGGGAAACTTTTACTGCAGGAATGTGCTTGCTTGGGATCGCCATGGGGGGCTAAGAGCATGTCTGAGCTTCTTCATCTTGCTATGAGGCCTTGCTGGGTGGCACCCAGGAGCACCAGCCTCTCCCTGTGTTTCACCTTGGACGTGGGCCAGGAGTCTCTTGGAGCTTGCTCCTGCCTCGGGCCATTGCAGCATCCCACCAGGGCTGCCTGCAGCCTCGGAGTGAGCCAGATCTGAGATGTAATGTCCCATCATCCCAAGCCGCTGGCTCTGCAGGGCCGTTTGTTATTCAGTTGCTCCATCTCGTGGCCACAGGGGAAATGAGAAACACAGCTTGAGCTCTGTGATGTCTCTGTCTGTGGTTGGTCACCAGAGGGAACAGCTTATCCTGTAGTTTGGACAGTTTATCCCACCACCCACTTCCACCAGCCGAGCAGTAGACTCTTTATCTTCACGCCAAAATCCACACCGTGGGCAGGCAAGGATTGAGGAGAAAAGGGAGAACCAAAAGCTCTGATGGTGATGGGGGGAGAGGGCCAAAACACAGCAACAGCTGAAGTGGAGCCTTTCTGTAGAGGAAGTGGCCATAAGTACTGCCTGTGGGTTGCTGGCGAGGCCAAGAGGCCAGGACCAGGAAGCTGCTGTGTCAATACAGAGCTCTGACCCCAGGTGTTGGCCTTCTCACTGGCATCTAGGCTCCTCTAGAAGGACCCTACAGCTTGAGGGACACACCAGCAAACACTGGCTGTGCATCTGGACCAAGAGTGTCCCAGCAGAGAAGGGTCCTTTCAATGCTGGAGGAGCTCAATCTACTGCTTGGGACACAAGGGAGCTGATTTTCTCCCTTTGAGCCCTGACACATTTAGTTTTGAAGTGATCTAGTATTTGTTGAGAGACTTAGCTCTGTTTCTACAGAGAAATCAGCTAGGGATGCTCCCATGGGACTCTGGAGGCCAGGTCAACAGAGTGGGTATTTTCTGTGTCAGTGCTCCAAGACAGGTGAAATTTGAAACTGGCCAAATCTGAATAAACCCAAAGGAGAAGAAACTCTTTTTCTCAAATCTTCTACTACATTCTGATCTGAGGCTCAAGTAATTCAGATATTAATTTCTCTGTGTTCTTATTCTGCTAACTTGCAAGCTGCAGCACCCATAGCAACAACTTGGTGGAGACCTGCCTCTTGTGTTGCAGCTTTTGCACTCCTAGTTATTCTCCAGCCCTGCAGAGCAGGCGTTCAAACAGGACTCACACCCCAGCTTAGGGCCCTGTCTACCACATCACAATGTAGGAGTCCTTTTGACTTCTAAGGGATTATTATTTTCTTTTTTCTTTTCTACTTAAACCGTTAGCTACACTGATCTTCAACTCATAATTATCTCTGAAAGACCTAAGACAGTATTTTCATAAATAAGCTATTTCCCAAAAGATCATACAAGCCTCCAGACCATAAACTCCACCCCCCTCATCATGATGAGAGAGGCAATTCAGTTATAATTTTTCAAGATGGGGAAAAAAAAATCAGTTGCTGAAGATGATCAAGGACATTTGTTTTATTTTTCATGTACAGCCCTAGGAAAGTAACTGTATAACTGTACCTCCTTTCCAAAAGGCAATCATACACATTTGGAGCCAATTAGGCTGCTCATATGGCTGAGGAACTCTGTCCTTCTGGGGTGACCCTGTGGTGGCTGGGAGAGCCTCACTCAGAGCCCCTGTGGCTCACAGATCCATTGCATTTTAAGAGGAGAGGTCAGTTGTTCCTTTCCTGGTTTCTGTGGCCTGTGTAATGGCACAGCACACGCCTCAGGGAAATTGTTAGGTGTATTTACTGTAGCCCTCGTGCTGGGGAGGGAAATTTGTTGAATGTCATTATAAGAAAATAATGAACTGAAGAAGAGTCATTTTAGGCAGGAAAAAAAATGCATCTAATATGGCATCTGGCTCTGAAGCCAGCAGTAGATGTTTAGCAGGAGAACTTACTTAAGAAGCTGTGTTCCCTTTGCTGCCAGTGCTTCCAGCAATAAGCAGTTTAAAAAATAAGGAAAGCTTGATCATGAAGGTTCCCTTACTTTCCTCTCCCCATATCTCACAGTATTTTTCTGCTGATGCCTTACAGATACATGCCATGCATTGAACATCATAACCACATGTCTATGTAGCAGAAAATTCTTTATCTTTATGCTAAAAATAACCTTTATGCTGAAAATACAGAAATGTGGTTTTTTTCCATGTATTGTTACTATTTTAAAGAACCAGTTGGATGTTGATGTATTATATTACCTAAGAGCTGCTGCTTCAGGAATGTTTCTTAAAAAAAACTCTAACAAACAAATTCTGTGATACTACAACGTAAGTGTTCTAGTGTTTAGTAGAGTTGGTTTGTTAGAGTTGCTTAACAGAAAAAGCAGGTGGGTTGCCAGCTGAATCATGGTTTCTGATCCTTCTAAGGTAGCAGAAATTGAAAGACAGCAAACACAGCAAACCTCTAAGTTCAGGTAATTAGCATGCAGAGATGAATTAGTCAGAAATGAAGTGACAGCAGTCAGAATTTGGCAACACTACTTTTTCCTGAGTTTGTGTTGCTAACATATTCTTCAAAGGAAACAGCTCTACAAAATGATACGTTTCCAAAAGACTTATTTGCATGGAATGTGATTTCCCAAATCCAGATACCTCCCTCCCAGTGCCAACACACTGTTTTTAGCCCGTTCCTTCCTGGAGGCCAGCTCACCATCTGCAGCCCAGGAGAGACAGCACTGCATCACTCATGTCCAAGTATCCACACCCTTTCTAGATGTCCTTCATTCTTCAGAAATCATCTGTGTGTCTGCCCCTTCACATTCAGAATGAGCTATTCTTGGTTGGTAAGTGCAGAAATAGGGTTGAAGCTATGTAGTAACACACAAAAGAATTCATTGAGAACATCACGATGTGTATTTCATTAGAATAATCACCTAATTAATTTAAATCTTTCTATTTAATTGAATCTTTCTACTTAGTCTCAGGGAAGGATCAGCCTGGACATGAGGAAGTATTTCTTTACTGAGAGGGTGGTCAAACATTGCAAAAGACTTCCTGGAGAGGTGGTCCATGCACCCAGCCTCTCAGTGCTCTTCACTGAGCACTCATAATTCATTTCTTTTTCCATTGTGACTCCTTTTAAGACGATGCAGCTTAGAGAAAGAGTCTCTGCTTCTAAATACTTGATGTCTTTGGCCAAGCATCTCTTGTACATTTAGCAGAAGGCTTTCTTCTTTTCACACCTTGCCTTGCCTTGCCTGACCAACACCGTTTTTCTCACGCCGGGTGCAGGTGCTGAAACACCAGTTTGGTTACACTAAAGCCTGTCGTGGTGCCCTGGGTGGTTTTCAGACTACAGCTGAGCAGTGGTGTTCAGCATTTGCTTTCTTCTATGTGTAACATGCGTGCAGCAGCCCACGTGTTTTCCAATCACAGAAAATAGTTTGCATATTTGTGTTTCTTTTCCAAACATTTGTAATTTGCTTACCCTCTGATACAGTATTTTTGAAGTGTACGTGGGTTTTTTTTTTTTCCTTGGGGCACTGATTTTTAAAGCTTTGGTTCCCAACAGTGAGAAATTTATGCAGAAGGAAGTCCATTCACTCATTCCTTTCATGTTCTGATGAAAGGGAGAAGAAGAGGAAGAGTTCCAATAGCTTTGTGTTCCTTTTCGTTGTTGCTATTTGGCATTAGGTACCTTTTCAAGAGCTAGTTCTGAGCTGCTCTTTCTTCTCAGAAGAGCTACTGTACACAGCTTGAGCAGTGGCCACTGGCTTGTTCCCATCCCTGTCACCAAGTGCTTGTCACCTATGACATGGGGAATGTGCAAGGTTTAAAGTTTGTGGGGCTACATGTACAGAGGAGTGTTGCTGTCACATTGTCCTTAGGAAAGCCTTTGCTGAACCAATAGACTTAAAAATAGGTTCAGAAAAGCACTCAGCAAGTGGAATGTTTAATCCCCTGAGCCCCTCATACTGGAGAGCCTGGGGAGAGAAAGGTTCAAGCATTGTAAGAAATAACCTGTAAAAAAACCTGATTTAAGGGAAGTAGTTCTTCCTAATACCTGTTGTTTTGCATCTTTGTGTTGTTCCATTGAATCCGACTGAGTTCTTGGCTTTGAGACAAGAGGAAATGCAACATAACAGAATGCAGGCTGGGGTTTTGGGGTTTTTGTTGTTTTTTTTTACACTGTGGAAGTGGTAGTTCTCAATCATGTTTGCAAGTAAAGGCTTTCCATATTACTGCTTATGCTGGTATTTCTGTCTTGCACCCCTAAATGTTCAGTAAGGCCAAACTGAGGGTCCTTTTCTACTGTTTGTTCTCTCTAGGACAGAACCCCTAGAGCTGTAGGATGCTGACACAGACAGGAGTGCTGGAGCTTCTGCTTGCAGTCAGACTGCACATACTCCTGGGGAACTGAGGGTCCTTTTCTACTGTTTGTTCTCTCTAGGATAGAACCCCTAGAGCTGTAAGATGCTGACACAGGAGTGCTGGAGCCTCTGCTTGCAGTCAGACTGCACATAATCCTGGGGAGAGACAGGACACAGTGGGAGGGAGAGAAAAGGTGGGGGAAAGGGCTTTGGTGGCCCTTTCACCTTTGCACAGAGATTCAGCTGAAGCTGTGAGGGATTTCCATCCTTACGTGCTTTCTTCCATTTTCCCCATCTGTTCTCTCTGCATGGAGGGTGTTCCTGCCCTATCTGTAGTCTACTGGTGATACGTAGTCCCTATAGAAAGGGGCCCCCATGGCACCTCAACCTGGGATTCAACCAAGTGAAGGGAATGCTCCTGCTCTCTCCTTGGAGACACCTTCCCCCCTCCTCTTTTCACTGGCCATCTCTTGCTCTCCCCAGAGGGTTGGTATGTGGAGGCTGAAGGCTTCCCCATTCTGTCTTCTTTTTTGTTTTTTTCCCTGTACCTCCAGTGAAAGGTTTAAAGGGCTTTTAGCAGGCAGCAGTTGCTGTGAGTTTAAAAATGTCTGTCTTCCTGCCTGAAAGTGGAGCTTATTGACTGCTAATTTTGTACCGTGCCATGCGTACACTTCAGGCTTCTCACACTTATTAATTCTTTGTGAAATAAAATTCATATGAATCAATATAATACTGATGAAGTTGTTACCAGTATTTATCAGGCCACATCCTTTTCCTGTTGTTTTCCTGGTAAGCACTTCTAAAGTCAAGTATTTAGACATTTTAGCATAAAATTTCTCTGGTCTTGAACATTTCTTTGTAAATAACCACAACCAGGGAAGCAAAGCTAACTGGGGTTAGAGCTTTGATGCTGATTTAGCAGTCAGGCTTGTGATCTGAATTAAGGGGGGGAAGGGGAGAAAGTGTTAGAATCCCTTCTTTAACTATAGGATTTAAAAAAAAAATATTCCTACCATACTTTAGTTTTTGCAGAGCTGATGCTTGGTTCATGTTTTGCAGTGTTGACACCTGGTTCTTCTGAGTAAATTGTCCCAGGATCCAGAATATTATTTTTTCCCTCTGTATCTCAGAAACTTGTGAAAAATCAGATCAAATTCAAGAACAAGATGAGTCCAAGCATCTAAACCTGCAGTTTAATAGTATATAGATAGCCTGACACATCTCTTCCTGGAACAATAAAATTTCTTCCTCTCAAGTAGTAACGATCCTAAAGTAACTAATTTTTGGTGCTTCTCTTCTCTTCTTCTTTTATCAAACCAAGAAATACTGACCAATCCGTGGTACCTTCCTCAGCAGTGTCCAAGTGAGCCCTGGGCCAGGGAGCTGCTACTCAGCAGGAGAGAGATTTACAGCCTGGTCTTAAGAGCACGTAAGCAACAGGCTAGGGGGAAAAAACCCCAGAGGTACGTGCTGATGCTGTAAAACTGTTTGTATTTGTTAATTTGATGCTAGTTATACCACGACACTTCTCGTGGACACTGGAACCACAGACCGAATGCGAGTGCTGGAAACCCCAGAGGTACGTGCTGATGCTGTAAAACTGTTTGTATTTGTTAATTTGATGCTAGTTATACTCAGACCGAATGTGAGTGCTGGGTTTAGCATTTGTCTGGGCTTTCACAGCCAGGCCATGCCTTGCTCTGGTGGCTGGGCATGGAGGCAGCACAGCTTACCTTCAGTTCCCTGCCAGCTTGCAGGGGGTCCCAGGGCTGGTTGCTGCCCGACAGAAGGGCAGGAAAAGCAGGCAGGAGCCTAAATATTGCCACCTTGTGCATTCCTCCTGGTGGGCTGTGCTCAGACATGGGAGATCTCCTCTTCAGAAATGTCTGCTTGTGGCTAAGGGCTGTGTTTGAAGGGGTTGTCTTTGTTTCAAAGAGTTTCATTTCAGGTAGGTTCATCTCCTATTACAAGGTGCAGGAGGCATCTGGGCTGCATCATGCTGCTCAAGTTGAGTGTGGGTGAGTGATTGAGAAAGGTCTGGGTGCTGTGCAGCAAACCTCCCAGCAAGAGGAAAACCCAGGCAGGGGTTTCATGTTCGTGTTTCCACATGGCACACTAGTAATTTCATTACCTCCACTTCTTCACTTTTTACTTAGCACCATGTTCTCCACCCCCAGGCATACAGATGATCTTCAGGTCTCCCAGCTCACAGAAATGAGCAGAAAGGTGACTCAATCCCACGCCTTTCAGTGCACAGGAAAAGGCAGCCTTTCCTCTCTGCTGAGGGAAATCTGGGGCAGATTCTCTGAAGAGTCCCAGCTGTGGCTACCTAGTCTGAGGAAATAGCCCCATGGACAGGCAACTCCCCAAATGGGCAATACCAGGTGGAAGAAGGCAGAGGACACTCTGTGGGGCAGGAGAGGGGGGATGACTGCTTGGGGTGACCACTGTGGGTGCTGGAGATGGCTTTCCTTTTCCTTGACCCAGGAGATAACTTCTGACCTTAGACGGAGGTTACAGAACACTCAAAGTGGGAAAATTTTATAAGGAATCTTATTCAATTGAAGAGCAGAGCCACAAAACAGTTCTGAGAATTAAAATGTAAGGTTTAGGAGCCAAATTTGGGGTGCAAGGATTCGAAATGGAAGAAGGTTTGCATTTCAGCCAAGACCATGCAAAGGGACAGAAATATGTTCCCCAGAATGTTAAAAGTGGCAGTGTTTGATATTACCTTGGGACCTGGAGGAGGATTGTGATGTATTTAGTACTCTAGACGGTGCAGCCACTTAAAAAAATGAAAGACATTTTGGCTGAAGAGCATAGCTAGGCTCAGCATCTGTCCCATAGGAAACTCTGCAATTGCTGAGACACTGAAAGTGCTCCTGGCATCACTTTGCCAGTGGGTATTGGTAGCTCAGCTGCCTGTGGTGACAGGGAACAGAGAGTGGTTTATTTATATTGTTTTATGACATGTATTTTATGACTTACTGACCTTGAAGCTGTGTGCCAGGTCTTGTCAATGCAACAAGTGTGCATTATACTCTCTGCCCTTTAAGAACCAGCTTTTCACATGCCCCAACTTCAGTGCTGCTCTCCAGGCTGTGCTTGTGTTAAAGAACTATAGAGGCACATCACAGAAAAGGAGTGGAGTGGAAATCTTTAATCATTTTTAAAAAATAATTAAATATCTTATGGTTTGGGACAGCCTGCTGCTGAAGATGTGTCTGGCCACAGAGGTGAGTCACGGGTGCCATCACCTGTGTGTGAAGGACCATGGCTCAGTTGTGAGTGTCACTGGCATGGCCCTGAGTTCACTAAGGGGCTCAGCAACCTCTTCCTCTTCCTCTTCTTCAAAGAGGGCTTGTCAGTGGGTGCCCGAGACGAGCTGTAACCCCAAATCAGATCTCTGTGGAGGAACAATATGAGGTAGGGTTGGGGGACACGTGCACCCAGCCTCCTGCCTGGCTCTGTCCCTGGGGCTCAGGCAGAGCTGGGCTCCCCACAGCTGCCCACTGCTCACCCAGTACAGGGGCCACTGGTACTCCCAGGTTCCATCACAGTACAGATGGCCACTCGATGCTCCCAGGTTCTGCCCCACTGCTCCTGACAGGCTTCCAGCAAGTAAACAGCCTGCCCATTTAATGATGATGCCTAAAATTTGGCTGGGACTTCATGTCTAGCTAGGTTAAAAAGCTGAGTGATACCTTTGATCTTGATAGGTGATGTCTGTACATTTTTGGGCTGGTCTCTTGGTTACTATATTCTAGTTACAGTAACAAAAGGCAAAAAACCCAACCCTGGAGACACGCAGTTTTAAAAAAAAAAAAAAAATCAGCTATTTTAAAAATAATTAAGAAATTACAATAGTCTGAAATGATTTTGAAGCTCTGGTACCTCCTACAAGTGTAGCTCTGATCTTTAGGGATTTACAGATCTCACTGAAGCTCAAACAAACTGAAGGGACAGCTGACTGATCCTTTTCCAGTGATGACTGAAGAAGCACGGACCTGAAGATTGGACTAAAGATGGTGAGCCTCCAGTGCAGCTGCTAACTCTGGCATTGACAGAGATTGGAGATGGTGAGTCCCTGGTGGCTTCAGGGGGAGAAAGCTGGAGGTAAGATGAAGCTAAAGGCTGAAATGTCTCTTTGCTATTTCCCACCTGCTGGACTCTAGGAGACAGAGCACAATGTGTGCTCTCTGTTAAAAAACTATATGGCAGCTTTTCATAGGGGAGAGTTCTCACTGGCTGGTTTGCTGGAGTCAGGCTAAAGATGGTGATAGCAAATTCTGCCCTAAAGATCAACCTGAGCACCTTTTTTACATAGTAGCCCTGGGACCAGGTGCAGTTGGAGGATACCAGAATATTTTTATTTGATGTTAGAACTTTTTTTGGGCTTCTTTTTTTGTCTCCTGTCTGCAGTATTGAGCCAACACAGGGGCAATTCCCACTGAGTTAGACTGAAATCTCTGAAATCTGCAAGTGATGACACTTGAAGCACTCGGCTGTGCTCTAAATGAATAATGGTGTAAGAGAGAGCAGGCATTTGCTTTCTAGCATGAGCATGGAAAAGGAGCATGTGCTGCTTCTCACACGCTGTCAGCATCCTTGCTGGCAAGGCTCTGGTTGTAGCATCAGCTTTTGTCCCTTCTTATGTTTATCTGTTGCCAGAAAACAGCAGTGAAATGGACTTCTAAAAAATTTAGCCAGCGCAGAATTTGTTTGACAGGGTTGTATAAATAAGAAATGATCCAGCTGGATTCCCCAAGCTCAGTTTCCAGTACTGGAAGTCAAAAGAGGAGAAAGAACAGAAGGTTTTGCTATGTGAATTGGGCAAATGTGGCTCAGATTTGTTTAGAGAAGTTTGGGACTCAAAATGAATCATGCTGTCTACTTTTAATAAAAAGATTTCATTCTCGGGATGTCTTTGTTTCTACTACAAAAACCTAAAGAGAAACAGGTTTTGAAGGGGATGGTTTCTGTAATAATTCTATTGCTTTTATTGAGCTTAGTTCTTAGTGTTACATAAATAATGAAATCACCCTTGCCACAGTTCAGATTTTGGTATTTAATCAGATCTCCTATAATTTCAAGGCAATTTTGTCACAGGGTCCTGCTTTGCAACGTGAGCTTGGTAAGTTAGAAGGAGAGAGCTGGAGATATGCAGAGTTCTCTGACTTTACTGGAGCTGTCCTGTGCTGGGCACTCCTGAGAAGATACAGTGCAGTGGGGAAGGAGGGACAGAGATATGCAAGAATTCAGTGCAGTTGTTTTGCTGACTCTCACTGCTTCACTTTGTTTTCAGCTGCTGTAGGAGCAAGTCTTGCTTCCACTAGGTTGGAATGACTTGCCTTTGGAAAAGACTTGGTGTAGGAGCAGAGAAAAGCAGTGTTCTGTAAAAGCTTCAAAGCTGAGGTGTGAGGAGTTTTTGAAAGAAATAGTAGATTCCACGTGCATTGGTATGGTTCTAGAAAATGGTGAGGAAAATTCCACAGCCAACGTAAACTTCAGCAAAGGGGAAACAAATCATGGTTATGTTTACTCAGTAAATAAACAGATCAAAGCTTTCAGAAGTATACCGGAATCTTCTTTTTCTTTTTTCCAGTAACACCAAGTAGATTTAATACAGATACTAATGACTGTTTGACCTCTTATTACCCAACAAGTGCAGTCATGTGTGGTGCCCTTTCCAGAGCTCAGCTAGCTTCTGGCATAATTATTGGGTGCATCTTTTTCAGTAATGAGTTGATTGGTGTGGCAAAGCTGCTTAATAAGCTGTATGGTTTCATCTGCAGGACACAGATAAGCAAGTGTCTAACAGATGCAGAGCACAGGGTGATCTGAGAGCCCAGATGTCCTCAGCCTTTTGTCCCTGGGGAGAAGGAGCTGGTTCTTGCTGAGGGCAACCCATATGTTAGAAAGTTGAATTGCTCGCTGGAGATGCCGGGAGCTCTTCGGTGACTGTTGAAGGAGCCTCAGTAATTCCATTATTTGACACTGCAGTAAGGTGGTTTGTTTGAGGTGGGAGCAGTTGCTTCAGTCAGGGGACAGTTATTTACAGTGTGGTAAAATGCTGCTAGGAAATACAGCAGCTAAGAGGACCTCTGGGAAACTGAGAAGTGACACAGAACCCTGGCACTGCTGTGGGGGCCAAAATGAAATCTTAGTTTCATTTCAGCACATTGTACAACAAAAGATTTTTAAAAAATAACATTTTTTAAAGACCCATATATAGCTCATAGGACCAGACAACCTACAGCCTTTCTCTGCTGTCAGCTTTAACTGGAATGTCTCATGGCTTTACTTAAAACTGCATTTTTAAAGAGAACGGTGGGTTTGGTGTGTGATCTTGACATGATGATGCACTGATGCTGCTGTTTCCAGAACTATGACAGGACTTTACCCATACGCTGAACCAGATAAATGCAGACTTGGTTGGAATGAAGATTAATTGTGGAACATCTCTCATTTACTTACAAGTGCAGTTTGCCAGGTCTCAAAAAATATAAGAAAGGAAGTGGCAGATAGGGCTTTAAAATGGGGGGAGAAAAAAAGCCATTTTCCCTTACTCTTTTAACATGGGAATCTACCTGTCTTTGAAGCTGCTGTGCTTCAGTCAGTGGGGGGAAAAACAACTGATTTTTTAAACCTCCCACAAACGTACTGGCTCATTGGCAGGAGCCTGCCCTTGGCAGCACTTCTGGGCACGAGCTGGGTGCCACGGGGCAGGTTGTGAGGGGACTGACACGGTGACAGCGTCCCTTGGCCAAGATAGGATCTCTCAGGCCTGTGGGATGCTCCTTGCCCCATGGGAAGCTGGCCACTGCATCTGGGTCCAGGGCTGGGGCCTGGAACGCTGGCTAATAGAGGACCTGGGGAAGTGACAAGCTGGGTTGAAGAGACAAATGGCAGGACATGGTTGCTTCAAATAGCTGCATCTCGGGCAAGCTTTGAGACTTGCCTGGAGGTCTGCAAGCGTGGCCTGGCTCCCCATGGCACTGCCTCTCATGGTTTCAATGAGCAAGCACACTGTGACCTGCAGTACAACAGCACCTGGGCATGGTGTGGAGGAGGTGCCAGACGCTGGGTGAGGGCTTTTCTTTGCAGTGGAATGTGTCAGATGGCATACACCAGACAAGGCAGATGACACGCTGGTACCCCAGAGCAGATCTGCTGCAGGTCTCCTCAACTCCGTGTGTACAGTCCAGTGGTGGCTGAGTTCACTCCTGGGAGGATGAGTCCTCACCTTGGAGCAGTGGGTGCTGGGGACAGTGGCACCATCCCTGTGAAGTGTTGACAAGGCAGAATTGGCAGTGATTTAAAAAATAAGTGTATTAAAAGTATAGCATTTCTTCCCATGCTTCTGGCACTAGGTGGGGAGCAGTCTGCAGTGCAGGATTGTGTCTCTCATCTTGAGTCATTCTGACTTCCTCAGATAAAAGACACTTATATAAATAAGACTATTCTTAGTCTGGCAAGGTGTGCTTCAGTACTAAAGCTTGCTTGGGTCTGTGTATTGCCCTGATGTTAAAAAAAGAAACAGAAGATTGCTTGTATGACCTTAATGTGTCTGTGCTGGAGGGGTGAGTTTTCTCTCTGGAGCTTTCTGGCTAATGCTGAGGTAACAGAGCTGCAAAAGCTCAGTGATATTTCGTGGCAAGCAGTTCCTAGGAGTGAGATTCCAATGCAAAGAGCTCACTCGCCAACAGAAGCTCATCTCAATTATGTGTTTAGAAGCAGTGTGGGATCCCCCATCTAATATTCTCCAGAGACTAATGTTTCAAACTTGAAATAAAATCAGATTGTTTGGGGTTTTTCTTCTCTCTCCCACACACCTTTACAGGAGAAATAGTTTTAGCTGTTTTCAAAAGCAGTCACTGTAGCTGAACACCCAGCCTATGAAGACCTACCTCAGTATCCATCCCTGTGTCAGTGGCCACCTCCACTGAGTAGCAAGATGGGCATCACACCATTCCCAGCACCCAGTCCTGCCCAACCGTGTCCTGCCTGAGGAGCAGGGTCTGTCTCATGTGTGAGGGCTGTTTGGGAGCTGCCATGTGAGGTGTAGTGGCCAAGGGCACAACTTCTGAGAGTGCTGAGCAGGCACATGCACACACCAGCTTGGGGACACCTCCGGGGACCTACACAAGATTTCACTTTGGACAGGAAGGTGCAAAGAGTCTTTCTGCATCTTCTGTGGGTTTTATTCCAGGAGCAGGTTTCTATCTTTGGACTGAAGCCACCTTGGGCTACCCAGGCACCCCCTTCCCATGGCAGCAGGCTCAGCTCACTCTCTGTGATAACCACTTTCCATGCACACTGCAGCATCCTCTTTTCCTCTGGGTCCTCCTTTGCCCGAGCAGAGACAACAAGCTTCAGAGTAAGAAGAGAAGCTGCTACCCACTTTGGTAACTGAGCCTTTGAGCTATTCTCTCCATGCTCCACATCTTGGCAGAGAGCTGCTGAGAGAGCAGCCAAAGCAAAGAGAGTGTGTGTAGATTGTCTCTCTGTTTCTCTCCGTGCTTTGAAAGCATCTAACTGGAAATCTATCCAAGCCAGCTTTCCCAGTTGTGCTCTTGTGTAAATAACAAAGATGGGCAGGTTTCTTTTCAGTTTGCTCAGGGCAAGCACATTTCTGCCCCTCCTTGTAAAGACAGTCCTCCTTGGGGAAAATTAAGTCCATTTTGGTATGCAGCCAAGGTCTCATTGTTCTCCTGCCTCCATCAAGGTGATGTCTGAGCTCCTGCCGTTCTCTCTCGTGGCAGCTGCCAGAGTCAGCCCAGGAGGTTTGTCTGCAGGACTGGTGGGCTCTCCACTCGCCGTTTTCTCATGTTAGACCTGGTGGTTCCTCAAAGGACACTGCTTCTCCACAGCTCCTCTCCTTGCCTTTGAGTGGGAAGGATGGAGAGTGCACCCAAGACTCATAGGAAATTAGTCTAAAGTGGAAAAGACTCGTAGGAATTAGTCTAAAGTGGAAAACATTCTGAATGTGAGGGGAAAACCCCCTGCAAAACCATTTGGTGAGAAAGGCCAGAGCCTGTACCTTTGAGTATGATAAATTCATCTTCCGTTTGTTTGCGTGCATTTTGGACAGGTTAAGTTGTGGTGTTGGAGAATAACCTTTGAGTGAAATATTGCTTAGAGCAGCACACAGAGATGCGAGGTTTAGGTCGATATCTCTCTGAAGATCAGTTTCAGTCTTCAAACCCGTTTCAGCTTCATTTTGTGATCTGGAGGCTGCCTTCAGGCAGTGAGGAGATTGCTCTTCTCACTTTCCAGAGTTCTGAACAATTGAAATTACTTGATATAATAACCTGCTACAGTGACATTTTTTTTAGGGGTTCTTTGTGAGTAAAAAAATGCTTCTTTGACTTTACAGTACAACTGAGTCCTTGCAGGGAGACCTGGGTATTTGAGGTGTTCACGTTCAGGTTCCTACCATTTTTCTCTATATTAAGAATAACATCAAGAGAGAAGAAACCTCTTCTGTTGTGCAGTCTGAAAATAGAAATTTGGAGCTTGTGTATTAACCCAGGGAGGCTTTTGGGTTTTTTTTTTTAAAAATGACAAATGCTTTTCAGTTTTATTCATCAACAAAACTGTTGTGCACCTTCTCAAGCTGCACAAGTTTTCTCATTGCTTTTATCCTGCTATAAAAATACATCCAACTGGAGATTTTCCAGAGTTAACAGCTAATTTCATAAAGGAGCCTGTATGTAAAATTCTGATTTAGAAAGAACTGCAATCTTAGCTGCAGGTCAAGGACGGAATTTAAGTATATTATTTAAATTTAAAACTCATTTTGAAAAGCAGTGAATTGAAAGTGACACTTTCTTGCTTGAAAGATCTGGGTTTTTTGTGCTAAAAGATTTGACTATTGTAACAGCCCTGTAAAACCAGCACAGCTGGGCTCTCTTCCTTTTTTCTCTTTTTTTCCTTTAACAGGAATTTCAAATATGCTTAGACAAGCTGCTTTTAAGCAGGCAAAATCTAGACAAATACAGTTATATATAAAATCACTTTTAGCCAACAAAGAAGTGGCACTGGTGGCAAAAAAAAATGGGCAGAAAATAGTCCAATTTAACTTTCAGACTCTGCACTCTGAGTTTGCTGCCTTACAGGACATGAATAGACTGTGTCTGTCTGAGAAAAATGTTTCTGATTGGAAAGAAAGAAAAAACTTTCTAATTAGAAAATTATACTTTCCAAGTACTTAGTGATAAATGATTTGAAGACAAAGTTATAGCTTCATTAGTCCTGACTTTAAATATCATAGCCTTGTATGGTAGGTCACAGTTGCTGCTGCCATGTATGTATATATTTCAGGCAGCCAATGTGTTTCCTCAGTCTTGCACTGTGCTTGCAATAGAGCTGTTAGCACCTGTGCTGTAATAGCAGCAGCACTAAGAGGCTTGTTGTTGTGGTCTGGTATTTTTTTAAAATTTATTTTTTTTTTGTCTTAGAAGTGAAAAAAATAAACAAAGTTGCATTTGCTGAGAGTCATGGACCAGTAGAAAGGGACCTCTGAAGCCAGTTTGCTTCTCCAACACTAGATCAGGTCAGCCATAGAGAGGATACCACAAAGCTTCTCTGTCTTATCACCTTCCAGTGTTGCATTGTCCTCCTTACTGAAGAAGGTTTAGCCAATATTAAACCTGAACCAAGGGCCATATCTCCTTGTTATGTTGTTGGGCAGCACTTGGCTCCATCATCTCCAACACTGCCTTCCAGCATGCTGGGTGAAACCAGTTCAGCTCCCTCAAGGTCTCCTTGCAGACCTGTGCCCAAGGTCCTCAACCATCTTGCAGATCTCTCTGGTTTATCCCCATCTCTCTTGAACTGGGAGGCCCAGAGCTGGACGTCCTATTCCAGTGAAACCTCACCAGCTTGAGTACAGGAGATTAGTAACATTTTTCTTTTTCTTTGCCCTGACCCCATTTTTAGTTAGCTCCACTCTCAATTTTGCCATATCAAGCCTGGTGCCCCCTGTTGCCCTTTTGGGAGGACATCTCCATCAGCCTTGCTTTCCCAGCCTGTGCTGGTCCACAGGGTTGTATTGCCTCGAGTGCAGTGCTCAGCTGCAAGTTTCTCCTTGTTGCATTTCAAAAGGCTGCTTCTCCTCTGTCTTGGAGCTTTTAGGGCTTCTGGAGTGAGGTTCTGCCATGGCAGCCATACCACTGTTTCAGTGCTGGGGGCTGGCTTGTAGAGAGGGTGTGCTCTATCATCACCCACTGTGTCTCCACGAAAAGCTTCAAATAAAAAGATGGGTGTTATACTTTATACCTGGAAGTGCTGTATCATTGCAGTCATCAACAATAATGTAAAATTTTAGATAGCTAGCTAATAATAAAGGTAAGAGCTCAGCATTTTGGAAGAAAGATTGTAGGGAGATAAAGTGGGGGATTGTCAACAATGTATGGAGGGCGTTTCCACAGAAAATAGATTAAATTACCCAGACTTCTAAGTGTGATCATCTTTCCTGTTTTTATTTTTCTGTTAATTACTGTTTATTCAGTTGTTCTCAGTTGCCATAGTTACAAACCTGAAGTAGTTCTTGGGAAGGGAATTCTGCAGCTATGTCTTGGAGCTGTTTTAAGGAGAGAATGACAAAAGCTTATGAGGAAATAGGTAGACAATAATCATACACTGCTGTCAGATTGGGAAATTAAAATGTATTTTCAAATAATACACTTCATATATACAGTTTATTTAGTCACACATGTTCTTTCTCACAGATGTATGTCATATGCAAAGTAACATGAAAGGTATAAAAAAGAAAGGTTAACTCATATTGAAAAGGCTGCAAGTTTCTGAATCATTGAGGAAGGAGGAAATAATATTTTGAAAAACTACTGTTTTGGAAAGCTCTTCCTCTTGCCCTTCTGCAGGTGCCAGTGAAGATGATGATGATGATGATGATAACCTTTCTTTGTCTCTGAGCTCCTTGCACATCTCAGCTGTGGTCATAATTTTAGTACTAACAAGTTTTAAAACGCTCATAGATTAGGCCCAATACTAAATATGTGCAGCTGCCCACTTGCACAATCAATCATTTCTATGGAAATCAATTTGTATTTATTGATACAGCAAACTGTGTTTTCAAAACTGGCACCATTTCTTTTCAATTTGCTCCAGAGAGAAGGTAATTCCCTTTATTAAAAATGGGAATAATTTTGTGTGAACATCTACTTCAGAATGAAGTCTTGATTACAAGCAACCTTAGACCATTTTTACAGCTCTTTTTAGAAGGCACAGGAATGGATTTCTTGACCTGAAAGTGTTTCTGGCTAAGAGCATGAACCATGCCAAGATAAGGGTACAAGAAATGGTAGACTTAAAAACCAACAAAGAAATCTTTAGTTCAAAGTCAGAGCCAAACTTGCAAATGGCCTAAGGGTGGTGACATATGACAAGTGCTGATCAAGAAGGGTTGAGTCATGTCCAGAGATGTTTTGTGGAATGTACAGTACAGGCCAGAGGGACTTTGCTAAGGAATGAAGTGGACAGAGCTGCTCCAGTCCTGCTGGGAGTGAGGGATGTATCAGACAAGCACACCCTGGTTTTCTGTGGTACAGGACTTGCTTCTCTAATTCCCCTCCTCCAAGAAGGAATGAGAAGACAGACAGAAGTTGTTCATGCATGTATCGTGTTATGCTTTTGATAGAAACACAGTGATGTAGAAATACAGTTAATCACATACAGCCTTTCACCAAATGCCTTCACATTGGAAGGTGGTTGGTTTTGCTTTTCATGTGCAAAAGCAGTTTTAATATTGCAGGAGAAAACCGTGCTGATTCCTCAGCAAAGACAACCAGAAATGATTGTTGCTCAAGGAGTCACTGGTAGCTCCTTTGGGTTGTATGCTGGTCCTCCATGGCAGAGCAGAGGCTGCTGTCCTGTGCAGCAGCCCTGACCAGTGGATAATGCTTACAGGAGCGAGGTTTCACCATTAACCAAGCCCTTTAAAGCAAACGAGCTCCCATAGTGACCTTCTGTAGGATTTACAGAAGCAAAGAGCAGGGCCAGACTTCTGGCCAGATACTGCCTTTTAACTCCGAGATACCTTGTAAGTTAGAAAGAAAGTTTTGAATAGTTATTTCTATGTTTAGCCCTTAGCACCAACTTTCTGATCATGCAGGCAAAAGGAAAACTGGTGCAGCAACGACAAAGGTTGACTTTAAGTAGCATTCCAGTGATCTGGGTAGTTTTCCTCTGGCCAGCCTTTCACATTTAGTAGCTACTGTCAAGGTTAATGCTTCTTTTGGTGTCACTCCATCACTTTGCTAATGCTCATTCTTTTTTTTTCCAACATTTTTCTCCTTTCACCTTTAAAGGGGAGAAAAATATGGAACAGATTCACATTCACTGGAAAAACATTGTCCTTCTCCCTTCTGTACCCTCCATGTCATGGCCAATGTGACCCCACTGCTATGCCAGGGATAATGCTGGTGGAGTCCTGTGAGGCAACTGAGAGCTGAGGAAGAGCCACTGCAGGCAGTCCCATCACGTGGCACAAGGCTTAAAGACAGGACATATTTCAATAACCTTCTTCAGGTGTGTTTTCTTCCGGAATTCTTTTGCAGCAAAGTAATAAAAGATGGCATCCAGGCAGCAGTTCAGGTTGGCTAATATCATGGACACCTGAATGAAGAGGCTGATGGTTTGTTTCAGAGTGCAGTCCACTATCACGTGCTGTCTCACCAAGCACTGCAGGCAGATCCCAAGGTGGATGGGTGTGAAGCACACCAAAAACACCACGAGGTTGATGATAATGACTCGTAAGGAGCCAGTGCCTTCCACTTGCTTTTTAGCTTGACTTTGGTGACTCAGAAGAATCCAGATATTTTGGGCAGAGCAGAAAATCATCACTGCGAGCGGGATCAGGAATCCAAAGACTTCCACAGAAACAATGATGGGTGTGCTCCAGGCCTGTTCTGACATGTTGTAAAAGCATCTAAAATAATCTTTCTTGTGAAACACATACATTGGGCTGCTGCAAAGCCAAGCTACTGCCCAGATGAAGCAACAAACCAAGATAGCCCATTTGGGGGACTGGTTAGCTCGACCTTCAAATGGGTGCCTTATGCAGATATATCTGTCAACAGTAATGCAGACAATGATGAAGATACTGCCATATGTGTTGACAAAATAGAGAGACTCTATGAATGAGCACAGGAGTCCGGGCGCTTTTGTGGTAGAGTAGTACAGCTTGAGTGGGAGCGACAGGAGCAGCAAGACATCTGCAAGAGCAAGATTGGTCATGTAAACTGAGGTTTTGGTCTGTTTCTTCCAAAAGCAGCAGAACACCGAGAGGGCCAGGGCGTTGAGAACCAGCCCAAGAATGAAGGTGGGGATGCAGATCCCAAACTGCAGGGTCTTTGCTAGTCTGTCGATGTCTGTAAAATTGCACTCCCCACTGCTGTTGGTCATTTCTCCCCTAAACAACAGAGAGAACAAGTTAGAAACGTGCAAGGCTCCCAGTTAATGCCTTGATATATAAGAGCAAGCTATTTTCAAACACAGCTCTGGGCTTTTTTGGTTTTGAGCCACTTGATCAGTCTTTGGCTACTATAGAAAACGAGTCCTCATTTCACCACGGAGCTTTTTATTTCCAGTTTGAGTGGCTTGATCCATTACGAAGGGACCAGATTCTCAGTGGCAGGTACTCAGCAACCACAGACTACCATGCCCTTTAAAAAGTCCCATTCAGATGTTAAAGAGACTGATCCATTCAAACATATGTTCTCAAAAACTCCAAAGCGTGCTGGAGATCTCTAGTCCCTTGTACATCTATTGTAACTTCCACAAGACTTGTTTGGTTCCTTTGCTACACAGAAATTCATGAAATTATTGTTCCCTATTCAGGCAGTTCAGACTGATAGCTTGCATTTTACTCTTGTGTCTGTGATTTGCTATGCATCAGTAGCTTTTGCTGATGTGCTTTTATTACACCCACAATTGTATGGATATTTAAATTTCATATAGTGCTTTTATCTGATGCAGTTTTTTAGAGGGTTAGCTTAAGAAGAGTGATGTTTTATCTAGGTGTGAATTAAGTAAGTGAGCTTTCTGGCTTGTTTAACTTTCAGCATTGGTTAAATTTTGGGTGTGCAAGTACTTTAAATTTTAACTGATTATCTTAGATACTCTGGCAAAGATTAGCAAATGGAAGGCATGACATCTTAATAATACAGTTCTTTCAAAAAGTATATTTTTTTTGTAGAATAAGTGTTATCACTGTTATATCACTGAAAATATACAATTGCTTTAACAATCTACACCTTAAAAGTAATTTTTGGTACACTCTTTAAAACAAAATCACAAAAAATCCTAATGCTGAAGAAGAAACTAGTGGTAAGATTTTCCAGCCCAGCTCAGACAACCAAGTAGCTCAGAAGAAATTTAGGAGTAAGTGGAGAGGTTTTGGCCTTGGGTTTTCTTACACCTCTGCTTTTCACAAGGATGCTGATATTGTGCTGGAGGTCAGAGGTGGGATGATTTACAGGAATCAGTGAGTGATAATGAGAATAACTCTATCTGAACACAGAACACACTCAGAGCTTAACAGGCTCGTTAGGAGCAACAGCTTATTTCCAGCTCAAAAAACCATGGAAAGAGGTGAGACATAAAGCTGAAGGCTGAACCCAGTAATTCTTATGAAGCATGTGTGTTATTAGTGTATCTGGAAAAGGATCAATCTAGTCTCTCCATTGAAGGAAAGCGTGTCCCGTGCGATTAAAGCAATTCTATAATTGCTGAGACAAGGCTTCATATAGATTTTTAAGGAGAAATACTAAATAAGATAATGGCTTTGACAGATCTTGCCAGACCATTAGATTCTTCGATGAGTCGTCTGCTTTTTCAGATAAGGGAGAGGCTGAAGATTGAAGTCACTTGCATTTCATAAAGTGCACTAGAAATAACTAAGTAGTATTAGAAAACTCAGGTGTTAGATCAAGGGCTGCTAAGTGGGTGAGGGAATGGTTGCAAGAAAGCTGAGGAGGGCTAAAACCCAGCTACTAGTGGGATCCACAAATTCACTGAGGGACAGCCACAGCTTTGTGAGGAAACAGCAAAAGGAAACCTGATCATTATCGGTGGATTTGTCTGTCAGAAGTGAGAACAAAAAGAGAACTTTGGTTTGTTAGTCAATCTGAGGTTCAGTCAATCTGTCTGAGCCAGCAGTGTCTGGCAACTGCTCAGAAATCCATGTGCTGGTGGTACCTGAGGGGTCAGATAGTGCCACTAAAGGTGAGATGCATTGATGCCATGTGTGCAAGGGATTACTGCAGGCAGGCCCTGCTGCCATCTGAGGGCAGGACAGGTAAGAGGGAGTAGGAGTGGTTTGCTGTGGTGTGAGTGTGTGTGTCCTGTGACCAAGAGCATCCATTTAGCTAGGGAAAAATTGGATGACATTACACATTCTGTGGGAGTGACAACACCTGTTAATCCAGTGCCTTGTGTGCTATATAAATATACCAGAAAATTGCTCTTAAAAGTATGAGTTTTGATTCTACTTTTACTGGGTTTCTATTTCACTGAATGCCTTTTTTTTTTTTTTTTAGAATTTATTAGTGCAAAATTACATATAGAATTACTCTTGAAAATGGTTAATTTCAAGAAAATGTTACCCAGCCTTTAACCTGGTAACTTCAGGTACTCAAATGGAGTGGATTCTCAAAAAAACTGATTTTTTTAATCATTTTGCCTCTCCTCAAATTTGACTTTCACATCTTGAGTAATCTAAGAGAACTTTTACAGCCAGTTTATACTGAGTAATGTTTTTGCTTAAAGTTGTTTGAAGATTTGCTTCCATTGACAAATAACTTTGCAGTCATTTTAGAAGCATCATCTTTACTGCATTGTCCAAATCATGCATAAAAATACTGATGATACTGAATCTGAAAGATACTGAACTGTACCAAAGACATCTTTTCTGTATGGCAAGGACTGATTAGTATCTCAGTGGGTACTCACTAATCGTATAGAAGTTTCACATCGATCATGTTTCCTTTGCTTATGAGAATTTCTTTAGAGATAGTGTTTGATGCTGGTTTCCCCCTCCTACACCCTGTCCCCCAGTTCTGTCAGTGTGTCAGAGAAGAAAGCCAAATTACATCTCTTCCAGTCATTCTCAGATGAATCTGTGCAGATTGTTACTTACTGCTGTGTTGTCTTCTGGGTGCTTGCAAACAGATTCTTCTGTGGGCAATTCCAGTGTGTTTCCAAACACTGCAGCCAGGCTTTAGTGATCTACCATTGCCCAACGACTCCTTTTCTGACTCTCTTTCCCAACCTCCTGAAGAAGATTCCTCTGTCCTCCACAGGTCTCCTGAAGGAATCACCTGCAGCTCTAGGATTGTTTCTGACAAATTCTAGAAGCCAGAAGAAAACATAAGAACCTGTAATTAACACTACCTGAGGGAGTGTGTCTTAGCTGGTCCAGACCTTGTGTCATCACTGCACCATTTGTTCTTTGTTTCTCCTACTGAGTGAGGATTTTCTGCTTCCTCTGGACTAGTTAAATGTTAATTGGGTTTATGGATAGCAGGAGCTAGCAGTAAAGGTGTTCTGACCTAGGAATGGAACAGAAAGGCTTTACAACATTAGATTTGCTAGAGTTTTGCAGCACAGCAGGATACATGAATGGTTTCCTCTTTGTGGCTTGGATCTGACTTGGGATTGACACAAGTCTACATGTTAGCACAGATTGGAGACAACAGATTAAGGATGTTCTTATCCTCAAAAGCTTCATTAGCAAGAACATCCTCATCATAAAATAGCTGGCTTACTGTAAGTGTAGGCGTAGCTTTAATAGTAAGAAAATGATAATCGGATGACAGAATGCAGCAAACCAATCATTTTTCATCTAGCCATACCACAAAAGAGGAATGAGGAGAATTGAGGTCACTGCTTCAGCAAAGACTTGGACAGAATTTACCATCATTACCCTCCTGATCAATACAAACCAAATAATGTTACTGCTAGGAAGCAGACTTGGTTTATATCTATTTCCTAGAACTTATATTAGATATAAATGATTCTCTTGTGTGTGCACAAAGATGGCTTAGTGCAATGAAGAGCAATAAATCCCACATATGCCATATATTTCATCTGTAGTTGGGTAATTTCTTATAATTTTATTCTAAGTATTTTGATTGCAACAGAATATATTTTATGCTCATCACGAAACCAGAGATCTTTCTGCTTTAAGCTAAGTGACACTACACGTTTGATCTTACTGTTTGATCTTTATAAGAAATAATCATCCAACTAGCTTAAAAAACAGTGCTTTATAATCAACACTGCTGTTGAATTATTGAAAAAAAAAGAAGTTATGAGTTAAAATATGAATTACTTTACCTGAACCCCAGCAAGCAGATCAGCATTGCTTCAATCCAGATTGTTCTACAGAGCATGAGAGCATTTGCTTGCAGACATAGCCTACCACCAGTACTCTTACTAAATGGCATGACCACATCCTTCTTTTCTTCTCTTCTCTTTTTTTTTTTTTCCTATTTCAAAACAGACTCTGTGGGTTTTTTATACAGGCAAGTGACGGCGTACGAGTGTAAAGACTTGAGTCCTCAGCTGTTTCCAGGCAGTACTCAAAGTAAGGTGAGGAGCAGTTTGTCTCTGAAGCCAGAGCTGATTTTGGGCTGGACTTTACCTGGTGTGAAGCAGCTGAGAGGTTTTTGTGGTGGTGACCTCCAAAGTTCCAATTATCCCTTGAGCTAGAGAGGAGGTGGGGAAGTGGAAAGGTGTAGGAGAGGCTGTCACAGAAATAGGGCTGCTTCCCCCAGTTTCTGCTCCATTTGCATACTGGAGAGGAACAGTTCAGCACTCAGATGCTTCTGAAAGATACAGCTACTTACACCCATGCAGCTGTTAACCTATTTAAAGGGCATATGCCAGTTTTAGTCAGTTCAGGTGTTTGATTCATAACTTCAGATTGGCAAACAATTGCTTGTTGGTGAGAGGAGTGAGGTGGATGGAGCACTAAACTAGTGCTTTGTACGTGAGTCATACAGTAACCACTTCTCCTGGAATGAGCCTTCAAGGCTTGTCCATCAGTAGGACTTTCTGATGGAGTCTGAAGCTCTTCCCCTGCTCTGGGAGGTGTTATGCAGTGTACGCTTTTTGGAAAGGTAATTATGCTTGCAAAGAATGAATGGCAGGAATATGGAGGAGTTAATTCACTGCTGGCTTTGGGAGATAGCAGAAAAGGGAAGGACATAGCCAAGGACCCAGAGCTGCTGGTCTCCTCAGGTCCTGGGCAGCTATAGTTTGTTTGGGATTGACATCAGAGATGTTCATGGTTACATAAAGTAACATAATGTACTGAAAAAAAAAAGTTAATTTCTGCTATATGGCAATGGGACATTCTCATACATAATAATTTTATCTCCAAGCAATAAAACTGGCAGAAGAATAAAACCCTGAATGGGATCTCATCTATGTATGTCATATGGACACTTCAGACAGAAGAGTGACACAGTGTCTCCCTGGAACCCCTCTGGTTGAAGTCTGAAACTTGCTTGCTGAGAGCCACTCTTCTGACTCGTGGGCTGCTCTTTTAGCTTACACACTGCAGCCTTTTTCTCTGGCAGTAAATATAGGGGAAAAAAAGCAAAAAAAGGCTCTAAGTGACATTTTTCAAATTGCTACCTGGCTTTGGAGGTGATTTTGTCCTTCTGGGGAGATTCTGCACTTCTTGCAGAACAAAGTAGTACCAGCATTTGTATCACAGGACTTGCAATAGCCAAAACTTGCTATTTCTTAACACATTTTTTTCTTCTTGTCTCATCTAAAAATGAGATTTAAGAAAAAAAAAAAACAAGCACAGCAGAACCCAAAGAAAATTTGGGTAAGCCTTGTAAGAAAATCATAGGGGAGAGGAAATGAAGGCCTCATGCTTCCACATTTGAGAAACACCTTATGGAATTGAGAGGTTTCAAGGGCTTTTCAACTTCTGTCTTCTTAGAGCTGTGAGCTAGCTACAAGTCTCAGCAATGGACTGTGATGAATCTGGAATCACAAAAAGAAATCTACGAGTGCAGTTAAATATTAGCAGGAAAAAAATACCCTACAATTATGTGTGAATTATCCTGTGTTATGTCACAGCTGAAATGGGGTTGTTTCTTTAATCCTTTTGCCACAGGCATATTTCAAACTTAGCTTAAAAATGAATTTTAATACTTTGTGCTGCCTTCACTCCCAGCTGTAGGTTCATTCCTTGTGCTCTATGAAATAAATTCTCATTTCTAATAGGTCGGTGCAGCAGAACTAAATAAAAATCCCCAACTTTTCTGCACACATCAACTGCACATTTGCTGAACTGGCAATTTGCTTGTGATATGTGTGGGTTCGTTGCTTGTAGGTGAGCATGTAATTTGTTGGTGTGCATTTAAGTCATTCTCTTGCAGGTTGGCCTTTTTGGTTTAAATGAGGGCAATTTTTATCTAAACCATATTTAATGAGGACAAGTTATGAATGACTCACTCCTACACCTGCAGATGGATTTTTGGCTGAGAAATTGGAGCTTGTTTGTCCCCTGTCTTTTGTGACTGCTTTTGTAATTTCTCCCACCAGGTGCTCTACATGAATATGCTCAGCAGAAATTATTTCAGGGAGTTCTTTGTGCTCCCAGTGCCTTTATCACCCCGTGCTGCTGCTTGCTAAATGATGAATTTCAGGGACCCAAGTGGCTGCATGGTTCTGAGGTTTTCATCACAAAGGAGACGTGCTTTGTTTGTTTATATATTTTTTTAAAATAAGCAGTAAAAATGTGCTGGGTGTATATTTTTTGCCCTGCCTACAGACAGCAATCTAATCAACCTTATCCTTTCCCCAGTGTTGTGTTCCAGCTAGCAAATTAATAATGTCTAGAAGAACCTAAACCAAATTCTGAGTAACTAAAAGGAAGTGTATGAGAAAAAAATTTATAATGTGCATGGCAAAGATGAATAGGGGGGGTTGTGAAGTGTTCTTTTTGTTGTTGTCATTTTGTTGAGGTTTTTTTGTTGTTGTTGGAGACTGATGAGCTTTCTCCATCTTTTCTCCTCTAGGAAAGTAAGTGCTGCTCTTGCTAAGTCAGGCAACAGCAGGCATTTCAAGGAATCGAAATCTGTTTCAGAGGAAACGTTCATACAGTGCAAAACCACATTCATTTGCATTACAGCATCATGAATTCTGCTCTTCTTCTTTTTTAGTGGAAAATATATCAAAGCAGCTTTCCAGTCCAGCCTTTACAAATGTCTAAAATACACATTCGCTTGTACTTGATAGCTAGAATGCAATAAACTGGGTTTCAGATCTAGAGTTAGGATGCTTAAGTGCAAATGAATCACTTTCAGAGTTGGAGGCCAATGTGTTTCTGTGCCATCTGAAGGCATGTGTGAATCGTTGTGCTCCCAGACAGCTATAAAATATCCTCTCAGATAACAAGACTTAATCATCTGGAGCAAAAAGAGTCAGGGAAAGGCATTGCTCAGTAGGGAGCTAGGAGGTGAGTGAAAAACTGGCTTTGTCCTTGTGAAGAATGCTGGATGCAGAGAGAAAATCACCTCAGACCTGAGTCTAAGTCATCTTCTATGTTGTGATGTGACTGGTTTCTGATATTTTTCTGTGTGTTTAAAAGGTTTCAAAAACTGGATGGCCCAAGTGAGTTAAGCTATCAAGGTGTCTTGTTCTGAGCAGGCTACCACTTCCTACCCTAAAATTGCACAGTTGGGAACTTCAAATGGCTAGAGGGTTGTGTTTTTCTCATGTGACCACATTTTTTGTGACAAATTGGGAAATCTGGCAACTGCTGTATTTCACATCCAGATTCACCCTCTCCAAGATGAGGCAGAGGCTTTTAACAGCAGCTCAGGGCAGAGCAAAAAGTGCTGTTGTTCCTGGAGCTGGCCAGCTATGAGTGTAGATTTGTTTCTGACTATATCTGACAAACCTTACAAAGGTTTCTTAGAGCTGTATGTGAGAGGAAAGGAGCTGGCCAATCTAGTGAGCAGCCACTCTCATGCTAATATGGTTGAGTGAACAGAGCCGTGGGAGTAATATTTTAAATTAGAGTATCTTCAGCCCTATCTGATTCAGAAATCCACCAACAAGACACCAAGCATGCAGGGTGACATCTCCTTCCTAACTTCAGAGACCTACAGTCTACAACTGAACTGAAATTATCTAATTCACCATAGTTTTGTTTGATCTTCCAGAGACAAAAAGGCCAGTTAGACATGGCCAGTGTCAGCCAGGTACAGGGGAGGACAGGTGTTCATGGCCAGCCCACCCCTCTTCCACAGCAGGGACAGAGCAGCTTGTGTCTGGCCAAAAGCAGTTCTGGTTGTGGGTGTTCCAATAGGCTGTAACTTCTCCTGGGTGTTTGTAGGAAGGAGCAGCCAGTCAAGCTGTGAGTTCAGCTTTTGTGTGAGAGTAGACACGGGGATTCCTGCATGGATGTGCTCTGCAGTCTGCTCCATGAGATTCACCAGCACACCCCACCTGTCCCAGCTGGCCAGTTTGTGGCTGGTGCTGGTGAAGCTGTCCACCAAGATGCAGGCAATTCCTACAGGTGTTTCCATGGGATGGTACAGACTGTATCTTTTGAGGAATGCCCTGGAAAGGGAAAAATGCTCGACTGCTGTGTTGATCTCTTAAACTAGAGAAAAGCTTTTGTTTAATGAAGATGTGCTCAGTGAGCAGTGGCACTACCAGAGGAAATGGTAGGTGTGCACAAAACTCAGGTCTCAAATGAAACCACCAGTGTATTTCACAATCAGCCAGTAAAAGGAACTGCTGGCCAGCAGCAGTGTGGATGTGTGCCATCTTTGCACTCTGGGTCTCTCCAATTTTAGTTTCTGTGTGGCCAAGTTGCCCCTATTTTTCACTTGTTTTCAGACCAGTGTATATACAGCTATGCATTAATAAGGCATGGTACAAAGGACGTCTCAAAGGGTTGCAGAGAAGCAGGACCAGCTCTGCCTCCTTGCACTATGGCCAAAATTAATGTTGCTGTTCCAGGAACGAGGCTATTTGAGACCTCAACTGGGGACTGTTTCTCATACTGGTATTGCCTCAGCTGGAGAATGGCCCATGGCTCTTGTGTTTGCTCAGCTTGGTTTTTCTTGAGGTTTCTAGAGGCTATATAGGACAAATTGCTTTGTCACAGCCCAAATGTACTGGCAGGATGCACTTGTCAGTGCAGACTCTCCAGCCTGTGTCCCCTCATTTTGGCACTTAGATCTGAGGGTATGAGAATTGCTGTCAACCTCGCTGCTGCCCAAAGAGTGTCCTGACAGATCCCAGGGCACCAAAGTCCCAACCTGAATCACTGAATGACTTAACGTGGAGAAGCAGTGAGTGCTGCTGAGAAATAGAAAGTGCCCAGGAAGAGCTAGTCAGACAAAAAAGAGAAAAAAAAAAAAAAGTTTTAGAACATCCTTCCAGGGATCCCTGCATTTAATTCAGTTTCGAGGGATTGCTGCTGGTGGTAGAAGAAATGCTACCAGACAGTGCCCTCTTGGGGTAGGTTATGAGGTTGTGAGTTGGACAAGAGGCATCAAGGTGGAACTTTACTCTTCCTTGGGATGGTGTTCTCTCTACCCATAGGTGTAAGTATAGAAGAATATGTTTATAGATATGTTTGCGTATGCATCAATATCCTAATGAATTATTAACAGTCATTATATTGTACATGTGGGTTTCATGAGTGCTTACTTAATGAGCTTTATTTTGTTCTCATCTCTCCTAATCTGTCCTGATTGACTGCTTTTAAATTTGATAAGATAGCCAGCCTTTGAGACAGAGGGAGCTCTGTTTTGTGCCTCTGAATGAATGCCTCTTTTGGAAACCATAGCTTTGCCTCCTCTCCTTTGGAAAGGGCAGCTGAGCCAAGCTCTGTATTTATCCTAGTGCAGAAGGGGTCTCTGCCTTGAAGAGAATTTGCCATCCTTGAACTTGGTGTCTGAAGAGGACAGTAATGGAGGTAAGTTCAGTGGGCTGTAGTTTGTTTCTTCTATGCATGTAGGATGTATAATGTATGCATTATCAGCCCTTGCTGTCAGCATATGATTAGTATTTAAAATATACCTGATGGGTCTTGGCCTCAGGGTCTTGGATGCTGCAGAAGGTGGAGCAAGGTGGGGACACTGCAATGTGCTGCCAGCCCAGCTGGCTCCCAAGGAGGAAAGAAAGACACTGGCTTGTTTCACTGAAAGTGGGAATTCATCCTTTGTGCACTGGTGTGTAACGGTGGCTAGATATTTATTTCCTCCTGACGTGTAATGTTAGTCTAGCTGAGTTGGTATGGTTGTCTTGATTCTGGCAGCCTGCCATAGCCAAGTGTCTTTACACACAGCTTGGAGTGAGTGAATGGCTTTGGAAATAAAACTCCACTTCGTTTGAGCATAATTATGCCACTTACAGTGATAACCTTCTAGCTTTCTCCTTCAAACTAAGGGCTAGAGATTTATTTGAAATGCCAAAAAGGTCCCTTCACTTCAGAACAAGTGCATTCCTATAAATAACCTCCAGAGAAAAGCCTCACAACATGAAAGGGATGAAGAAAGCAATTTGCAGGGAAGTGAAAATGCTCAAACACATGAAAACCTTGCAAATTAACTAATGTTAGAACAGCAGAAACTATCACACAATTAGATGCAGACTTTTTTTTTTTTAACATAGAGAAAAGTTAAGATTTAAAAAAAAAATCTTGAGACCTTTTATTCAAAAGTTGACTTTAGCAGCACTTAATGATTAACCAACTTAAAGATTAACAAGTAAAGTACATTGTAATAAAACAGCAACTTGATTGCAGAGCTGAGAATGACAAGAGTCACATTAACTTACCACAAGGTACCTTCAATCCAAGTGTGTATATATGTATAAATCCAAAACACATAGAGACACATACAGACAGAAATATTTGGATCCAGTGAAACATGTAGGCGCCTGTACTCATAAAAATAAGTGCATAAAATCAAACCCCTAGACAGGTCGAGAGGTGGTTAGAAGAAGGCAGCCCACAGTTACAATTTCCCCCTTTGAGTTTAAATACTCACAGTGCATCAACAGCTTTCCATGGGGGGGAGTTGAGACTTGAGGAGGTTCTCTTGCCCATGCCTTGCATTGATTGTATCATCAAGTAGTCCTGAGAGGTGTCCCAGCTCAGGGGAGATGCTGGTTACAGCCCACTGTGATCAAGAAGAGCTCAAAGGCTCTCCCTTAGCATCACTTTGTACAGGGTTTGAGATAACTGGCTTCTGCAGCTGCTTTTCCACTTCAGCCAAATTCAGACAACGTAATATTCTGCTTTGTGCATGTCCAGAACTTGCTGGATTTTAAGGTTCTAGTATCCCCACTCCTTGGCCCACCACCCAAGCGTGGGTGTACCAGGCTGTCAGAGGGTTCCCTGATTGATGACTGTTATTGTTCCCAGGCAATAAGGAGGGGAGTAGGGGTCAGTTGCATGGAGGGGGTGCCTCAACACTCTGCTCCACTGCTTGTGACCTACTCGGGACTGTCAGGAGCTATTTGTTGTTATTGCCCCCAAAGAAGAGGACAAGCAGGAGCCAGGTACATGAAGGAGATGCCTTAACACTCAGGTACACTGCCTTTCACAATCCACATTTGACTTTCTCATGGCTTGTTGTGTGACCCGGGGAGGACTAACACACCACTACTGCTGGTGTCAGTGATTCACTCTTCTAAAACAAACAAGAAATCCTAAACCTTTGGTCACAGCAACACAGACCTAAATATAATGGAGCTGGGGCAGTGGTTTCTGGTGAACAGATACTGTCCTGTGGTTCTGCTGAAGCTAGATAAACCCTTATCTCTGTGTTGAGGAGTATTCAGTTCAGAGAACTGAAAGTAGTAGCGCTCTTCAAATAGGTTAAAAGAACTTATTTCCTTCAAAAAGAAAACCTCTAAAGCTCTCTTAGATGATTAGATGATCTCCAGGGTCCCTTCCAACCTAAGCCATTCTATGATTCTATGACAGTGTGGAGTGTCTGCAGGAGAGATATGGGTTCCCTTTGAGATCTTTAAGAGCACCTAGAAATCTTCCTTCCTTCAGTGTCTAGCTTGCAAAGTTTCAGAAAGGACTCTTATTAGGTCGTTTGGTGTTTGTTTTGTTTTTTATATTTCTCTTCCTCCTCTCAATAAGTGATGCAGTTCTCAACATCACCTTCTGAGATTCACAAGTTTCTGAGTCTTTTCTTCCATTTGCTGTGCAACAGGGTTGTGTGTCAGTTCTTGATGCTTTAAGCTAAAGTTAGGTTGCAGTCCTGTGGGAGGAAAGCAATAACATTTGAGCCTGTTTTAAGATTCTCAGATGTCATCCTTGCCTCTGAGAACCCAAGTTCTTTACGGTTGGCCCTTGTGTTCAGCTTCTCAGGAGCTTGTTTTGGAGCAAGACAGCAGCTGTCTGCCACTTGGATCTTTCTAATAATCTCTCACAGAGTGCAGAGCTTTCTTCCGTTCTAATCACAGCGTGTGGTTCAGTGTGACAAGTCTGAACTCTCTTCTTGTCTTTGCAGCTGCTGTAAAGTCTGAAGAGGCTGAGTTGCCCATCACGCTTGACATTCTTGTGGTAAGAGCTGTGAAATCTCTCACACTTTCATTGTGTCTGTCAAGGCACAGGATAACAGTTTACCATGAACGTGCTGCTTTCCCTGGAAGAGGGTATGTTGCTTTGGCCAGCTGCTACAGCTCAGCATCCCAGGCACAATTCCAGTGAGGTTCTAGATATTCCAGGCATGGGGAAGGGGCATGTCAGAGCAGGTGTGAAGCCACGGAGGACAGTTTGTCATCCTCAGTTCTTCCAAAAGCTTAACACTTGACTGGGATATGAGAGTCAGAGCAGTTTCTATTGGTAAAGGAATCAGCATGAAATTAGGAAGTGCTAATCCTTAAAATTATTAGTGCTTCTCTCTTCAAACTTACTAACAGTCATGGTAAATACTAACTTGGTTTATTAATATTAATAATTAGAGCTTGACTAAGGTAAAGTCTTCTTTGATTTACCAAAATGATACATTTCTGTAAAACTGTAGTAAATGATACATGTCTGCTGAAAATATGTGATACCTTTGCTGTTAGATCCAGGAAGTCTACCTAGCAGCAATAGGTAGTGGGTTAACTTTACTTGCTTTGTAGAGAGTTTAGCAGAGGTAAGAATGCCGACTGTTCTACTAAGATGAATTTGTCTTGACTCTCTCATGAAGGAGACAGGTGTTGGGAAGACTGAAGCATGACCTTGTAGAAGACTTTGAAAAGAACCTTATAGCCAGGTGGAAAAAGCTTGTGCTGGTGTCCAAAGAGGCAGATAGGTAAGTGAACCTCTTTGGTTATCTTGATGGATAAGCTTTCTTATGTTTTTGCAGCAGAGGTAATAAACCCCTTTGGCCAAGGAAATAAAGTGAAGGCTCTAGAAAAACATGTAACACAAGTGTGCTAACTCTGCATGGGTTTTTTGACTTGTTTTGGCATGAACCTCCTGCCTCTGCTAGCTACACAGCACTGGGTTGCTGACAGCTGCAGTTTTGCATGAAAGCAGGGGCCAATGATCAAGACCTTGCAGCTTGATGGAGAGATTAACAGTAGACACCAGAAAAGTGCCCTTAATAAAGCAAGAGATGCAATCTGCTTGCTTCTCATTTTACGATGCTCAAGAGAGACAGTTCTAGGCCCAGATAAAGGAAGTAGCTTGCTCTGAGAGAAGGGTTTTAGGTGTAAAAATCGTATGGAAACTGAAAGTTAATGCTAGCAAGCATGTTGCTGTAGAAAGCTATGTTGAATTCAGAAATGAAATTATTTAGATATGGGCAATAAAGACCCAGTTATTAATGACAGTTTCAATGGCTGTGGTATTCCTGCATGTTTCAATGGTGAACTGATGAACATTTCCCATAGGCACTACACAGCCAGCAGTGTGTAGACATGCAGAAATCTCTGTATGCATCTGTCTCTGTTTCTTAGTGAACTGTGAAGTCTCTAGTCCTAATGAAAATGCTTAATCAATTCCTGCCCTAGAAATGCAGCCTCTAAATCCCTGACTACTGTTGTGCCTGAGAAAATTAGTGATATTCTTGCTATAAAACTACCAAATACAACTTTAGTCTTCTGTTAGAGAGGTTCCCATCCACATGGTCCATGGTGAGTGGCTCTTTTCATTCATATTGGGAAGTTTTGATCAACTATTTTGTTTTCTTATCCCTTGAGAAAGAACCTAGACTCTGAAGACTGTGACTACAAATGGAGCATCTCAGGCAGAACACATCAAGAACCCTCTCACAGAGAGGATAAGGAACCTGACCAGGAGTATTCAGAACTTTTCCATCCATCTTGCAGACAGTCCAATAGCCCAGTTCATAGGGGAAAGAAGTCCAAGAGGTTTCCTAGGACTGAGAGAGCCCATGAGACTTACGGCTACAGCAGCCATGAGGGGAAAGTTTGGGGCAGATCTTCCCATTTCTCTCTTCAGATGAGGAGTACTGGGCTACGGACAAGCTGTGTCACCTCAGCCAAGTGAGAGCCCTCAGGATATGTACATGGAACCTTGTGAAAATGAAAGCAGCACCTCCAGAAAGGAGAACTCACAAATGTTGCCACGGTTGGAAGAGTCTTCGGACAACCACATCAAGAAGGAAAACCATTAGGACTCTGAAAAAAAAGCACATTGGAAAGGCCCAAGCTGAGCCTGGAGACTTCTAATACAGAGCGGGAAAAATAGAAAGCTGAAAGTGACTTGGCAAATTGGATTAAAGAAAAAGGGATTTCTGGGAGCTTTCTTCAGACACGAAGCAAAAAGTCTCTGATGTGGACAAAAGACTGATAGGCTTTTCCTGAAATTCTGGGGAGGGAGAAGTGGCAGATGAATTTGAACAACCTACAATGTCCTTTGAGTTGTACCTCAGCTATGACCAGTCCCAGAAAAAGAAAGCAGTCAAACCCTCTGTGTCAGCTGGGCAGAAAGACTGAGGGCACAGCAAACAGAATGGATCCAAAGCCAGCACTAACAGCTCAACCTCGAGTCAGAAAAGTCCAAGACACAAGCAAGCGAGAAAAATTCAAAGAGGAAATGACCAGAGCCTCCTAAAACAAAGAGGGTAAGGTTTTGAAGGATCTGAAAATAAACAAAGAAGGTGGGATCAACTGGTCGTGGTCCTCTGCCACATGGGGCTTATTAGTTTTCCCCTTGGAGATGCTGGGCTGTGGCTGCAGTGTCTCAATGGTATCTAGGTCTGTGACTCCTGATTTCTGCTGGGAGACACCACGTGTTTCATATTCCCCATGCCACAGGCATGGTTTCATGCTGTTAGAGAGGAACTCTGCTGGAAAAGCAGGTGTAGAGGGAGGGGAAAACCAAAATGCAATAGGCAAAACTCTATTCAGAAAGGAGAAGGGTAAAAGAGACCAACTTCAGCTCATGTGAAAGCATATTGCACATGATAGACTTGTTAAGCCTATGGAATATCTTTAGCCTAGAGTCCAGCCTATCAGGGGGTGCATGTCCACCTCCTAGCAAGGTTCCCACCTTTCTCCTCTCAAGTATTTGTGCTTCTCTAAAATGGACTATTTTTTATCTATATCAGTGCTACAATTGTTTTTTTAACTAAGGCTGTTGATCCCCAGGAGTGGGGGAGAAGTAGAACTGGTGTTACAATGCAGCTTATTCTAGGAGACAGACCTTCTTTTGTGAAAGCCTGAAAAATTAGCAGTATTTCTGTACATATTGATGAGTGCCAGGGTTTTGTACATAAACAGGGACTAATATGTCAAACCTTTCTTTGGGGAGAAATTTTACTGTGTATCAAATTGGATTTTAACTTTTTTTGAGAGAGAAAGAGATAGGGGACTTTGCCTCTGGAACTGGAAACAGTTTTTAAGTATCAATGAAGGCATTGGTTTGCCTCTTCTAGTGGAAAGAAGGAATACTTTAATCTTGTTTTCTGTGTGGAATTGCAGGATTTATTTCCAGTTTGGAAGCTGGTGCTTAAATCCTGTCTTTTCTCTCTATGTTTTGCTCTTCTCCCTCTTCATAAAAAATAAGGATTTTAGGTTTTGAACCTGAAACCGATTGGCTGGGGTTGGAGGGAAGTGAATAATGGAAGATTTGTTTCTAATGCGTGCATGCTTCCCAGCAGGAGTTCAGAAGGCTTTGTTGTACCTGCTGTCCAAGGGGCTGGAGCTCTGAAAGGACAAGGTGTGTGACCCAGCAGACCCAGGAGCTGGTGGAAGCACCCTGGAGCACAGCTCCTCTGTGGAGGGCAGGAGGCCAAGTGCTGCATGAGCTGTGTGATTGCAGGAGATGGCTGAGGCCTCAGCAGGAGATGGGCACAATGGAAGCACTTGCTGTTAAACGTGAGGTGAGCAGCAGATGACAGTTTTGGCCTGGAGAATGTGTTCTTAATTCCACCCCTGAGCCCTAACAGGGAAGTGGTGGAATCACCATACCTGGAGGCATTTAAAAGATGTGTAGAAGTGGCATCTGGGGACATGGTTTGGTGGTGGACTTGGCAGTGTTGGACTTGATGGTCTTAAAAGTCTTTTCCAAAGTAAATGGTTCTATGATTCTGTTCTGTGATTCTATAAAGGCACAATTTGCTCCTCACTTCAGCCCTGACAGTCACCCTGTCAGGAGTGGGGTGAAATAGGAGCCACTGGAAGGGCCCCAGGGTGCCTGGCCGTGACATTACACTGCTCCTCTGTGTGATGCATGTTGTTCACCCATTGTTTAACAAAAAAGTCTTAAACTGAGGTTAATTTAAAACCAAACCACGTTGCCTCTCAGCTCTGGTATTCGGCAGCAGGATCGCTTGTGTTTCAGAGCTTGCAGAGGTGCAGCAAACAAATGGAGGGAATTTATGACTGCATGAACATGCTCTTTTAAAATTATATTTTATATAAGTGTTATGAAAATTACTTTCTTTGTCTGCAGCCTCCCAGCCTAAACCTTAATTCTATTTACAACATGATTAGTTGTTGCAGGAAGGAGAGAGCCTACAAGGTGGCAGAAGTCAAATTTAGTATTTCAAATGGCTTTGAAAAGTTGGATAAATGGTTTGGAAAAGAAGGAATGCAATGGGGCATAAAGACATACCCCAAGTTCTGCAGATACACAGGAATAGTTGTGAGCACAAATGTGAGATATGGGTGAGTTTGATATGCTGCAAATCTGAAAAAGGGATTCTGGGGCATTGAAAAATGGAGTATGTCTGGAAATTAAAAGGAAGCTTATGCTATTGTAAAAAAAAAAGTCAACATGATTATGGGGTGTGCAATTGTTCCAGGCTTTAGAAGAGCTATATTCAGTCTTGAGTGCCTCTCCTAAAAATGAATGAAAGAAAGAAAAAAACCTCAGCCCAATCCAAGAGAGAGCCTAGAAAATATGAGCAAACACAGGGAGCTACATCTGAAGCACAGAAGTAGGTGGATGTATTTAGAGCACAGATGTTCAAGTGTGGAGGGCATAAATAGGTCTTCAAATATATAAATGGTAGCTATGAAGGGAATAAATAGTTTGCTATATCCACTGCAGATGGGAGAAAAAAATAATGGTTTTACACTGCAAATAGAAATTAAAATAAACCCTTCTAATGATAAACATAGGTGAAACTAGAAATAGCCCTTTCTGTGAGGTGTTATTTAAAGCATGTTAGACAAAATTCTGCTAGTTATAACATCAGAATACTTGAGCTGGCCTTTGATTAGAAGGTCTCTTCCTGCCTTTTCTGCAAGTCTGTGCTTTCACATGCAAAAGATTGAGGTGAATTGGAAACGACCTTGGATAATGTGACAGCTACACGTGTGTTAGCACTGAGGGGGGCAGAGAAGGCCTTAACTGATTGCACTGTTTTAAATTCAATGTAATAACCCAGAGTGGCATAAAATCTCACTTTGGTATGAGTCCTCTTTAGTTTTTGCAGGTTGACAGTAGCCCTTTACCAGGTGGTATAGCCACTAGATTGTTTTATTCCACGCCTAATTTAGCAGAGATTTGTTCCCTGATCTCAGCAGTGGCCACAGCTGACTGAAAGGCAGGAGTTCCCCCGTACATCATTGCACTCTACAAAAAGAAACCCAGCATCAGAGAGCTAAAAAAAAAAAATAAGAGAAGAGGGAAAGAAAAAAAAAGGACGTGAAAGGAATTAATGTCATTTCCTTCAGATGCTTCTTTACTGTCTGTCATCTGTTGGCAAGAGTAAACTTCACTGAAAAAAGTCCTTCCTGGGTTATTGGCTGGAAATTGAGGTAAGGGAGCTTGTATCCTGGTTTATGTGATAATTTGCAGGGCTGACTGAAGGGTATTCTAAGTTTCACTGCTAATTCTGATATTACAGAAGGTAATATTCGTTGCATGGAACTTTGCCTGGCAGAAGAAGGTAGATCATTTGTGTATCATTTTGTATCATTTGACTAAACAATGCCTAAATGTTTTAAAATACATTATTCTAGTGCTGTGAAAGAAAAGGGTAGAAATACCACCCAACTGCAGTTAATATAGATTACAAACACAGAGCTTACTACTAGTTATTGGCTAGGTCACTATTCTCCTGGTTGCCCACAGTTTATTTTACCTAACATGGAAAAGAACCTAGTAAGCAGATAAAAACAAGACACCTGCTTAACGGTAAAAGAACTAATTCTTACTGCTTAGGAGAATCGCTTATGACAAACACTGGCCCCAAACACCTTTTCCTGCTCTCTGAGGCCACCTCCTGTCTCTCCACTCGCTGGGGTGTGCTGCAGACAGTCAGGTTTCCCTCTAGTGGTCTGGCGCGTTCTGCTCAGCCCTGTAACAGGAGCATCGCTTGGGTCTTTTGTCGTTCCAGAGCAACCTTTAGCTCTGGCAGCTCTAGGCGGGTGCAGATGATTTCCATTCAGAGCTCAGGATGCAGCGGTGGGCACTGGCTGCAGCTGGCTTCTTTTGCCTGGTGCCATGCTGCAGGAAGCTCTGGCAGGTAGAGGGACATGCTGACTAGGCTGTGAAAGCCAGATGTCAATGCTGTGGTTAGGTTTTTAATTTTTAAAATAATTTTATGGGTATAAAAAGGCATTTAGTATGCTCATGGAAGAGAGAAAAACCCCTGATGGGCCATTTTACAGGGGAGGGAAAAAAAAAAAGCAATCTCTGGTTTTAGGAGCTTCCTGTTTAGTATGCTCATGGAAGAGAGAAAAAACCCTGATGGGCCATTTTACAGGGGGGGGAAAAAAAACAATCTCTGGTTTTAGGAGCTTCCTAAACTACAGGCTGCAGCAAGCTGGGAAAGTATCTGGTGGGCTTCCAGCCTGCCACAGCAAGGATGATCTTCCAGCTTTGAGGTGTAGTGGCAGGGCCTTGAAAATCCAACCTGCTCTGGGCACAGCAGCTGCAGCAGGGCCAAGGACAGCATGGGGTGTGCTGAATTTCTGCTTCCTCTCAGCCTGACTGCAGCTGGAAAAAGCCTCGTGGGGAGGTGACCTGTACTGTGAGAGGTGGATTTCCACGTGAGACTCTCCTCACGGTGTGTGGGAGAGGTGCTGGGTTCATGCACTGGCACTTCTCCTCTGGCTGCCTGCAGCTGAGAGCTCTGTGCTGACAGGGGAGCCAGAGGCTCACAGAAATCACTAACACTGTGCAGCACGGTTAAATCTGAGGCAAAGGAGGAAGCTCTGGCTGCCAACAGCTGAAGACTGCTGAGAGACCCAGAGAAAGGAGTGTGGGAACACAGCTCCTCCAGACACTTGAAAAGGCAGCTTAGCACAGACTAATCACTGCATTAAAACCAAACAAACAGACAAAAGAACCCCAAACCTACTTTAAGTCTGAAAGTCCCATTTGGAGAATCTCTGCTAAACCTTCTGGTGCATGCAGAACATCTTAGAATCAGGAGTTCAAGAAAACAAACCAGTTTATGTGAAAAAAAAAAAATAGTTAACAACCCATGCTCTCTGCTCAGAAATATCAGTCATGAGGAATTTTTAATTTCACTAGTTTTACAAGCCTAGTGCATCAGGAACTAAATGTACACAGAAGTTTCTGCTTTCCCCTCCTGCATGCTGCAGCTGCTGCCATTTCTCCATGGCTGTCCCTCCTGGGTGCTTACTCACTTTCTGTTCCCCTCATGTCCTTTATGGCTACTTTTTGTCACCAGCACAGGGAAGAGAGCAGAAAAAGGAGTATTTTCTCCCTATGCTGAGTGATGTGTTATTTACTTTTCAGCTGGACACTGAGGGTTGTGTTCACCATGTTTCTTCTCAAATTAGGATTTTAGAAATGATAGAAGGTGGCTCATGGAGACTTTTTCCTTAGCTGTCATCTTAAAATGAATCTTCAAATATTTACTTTTTTCTTCTCTTTTTTTTTTTTTTTCTGTGACAGTTTTCTGGTTGATTGTTGATTGAGCTTCTCTAAATTCCTGACAGCTAGGGCTTGTTGCTCTTGTACAGGTCATTTATCTAGTCAGATCTGCTGCTACAAATCATTTAATGGTGTGAGCTTTCTTGATCCAGAGATGGGCTACTCCAGCACAAGCTGAAGAATCTAAAGGTCAGGTGAGGAAGGTGAAAGATGGTTCCTCCTGCATTTTGCAGCTTGGTGGCAAGTTGTTTGTGGAGCTTGGAAACAAAATGGGTCAGCAAGGGCTGCTGGTGCAGAGTGGAGAACCTGGCCCTTGGGGCTAGGGACTTTCCCCTGCTGGACTTGTCACTCCCATGTGGATGGGTTAGAGGAGCAGAAATGGAATAATCATCCCTCCATCTGGAGAACACGATTGCTGGTTGGGGTCTACTAGCCACTCATCTTCCTGTCTTGGCTCCCTCAAAGCCTGGAAAGGATGAGCGATGGCAACAGTGATGTGTTTTCTGAGGCACACCTCTTTCCTCCCCATTTGGTGGCCTCATCTATGCACACCCAAGAATTTGTCACATGTCACCTCTTCTGTGGTCAGTAGATTGGTTAGTTTGCTTGTTGTTGAGGTGTTGGGTTCTTTTTTGTTTAGAATGTTGTTTTGGTTTTTGTTTAGTTGTGGTTTTTTTCCTATTTTTTTTTTTTTTCTGTTATTTATGGAAATTCTTGTGGCACCTGTGCTTCTTCACTGACAGCTACACTGGGTACCCTCAGGCAGGGTTGGGAATATCACAGGGCTTCTGGAAAGAGGTTGCTCCTACAGGCTTTGGATCTTCTCCACCTCCTCCTGCCCTGGTAGCCTGTCCTCTTTCACCCTGGTCATGACCAGGGCAGGAGAAACCCATTGTTCCTGCAGCTGATGGTAGAGCTGGTGGGGAGGCCAAGTGTTTTTCCTGAGCAGCTGGATCCTGTGTGACCCTAACCCTTGACAGCCAGGCCAGCTTTTGTGGCATATTGCTGTGACGTTGGGCAGTCAGGGACTGGGTGATCCTGCCAAGCACTGGGCTTTGCTGAGGATGGAGCCACCTGAGGAAGGAAAGCCTCTGCAAGGTAAGGAGAAAGCAGAGCTATGCAGCCCAGTTCACCCTCTGGAAAGGGTACTTGCTAATACAGCAATTTCTAAAGCCAGATTTTCACCTGTGGGATTCAGGGGGCTGTCTCTTGTCTACTATAAAAGGCTGTGAAACTTTGCAATAAACAGATTTGTCTGCTGACCCCGTGGAGTGTGCATCTGTCCTCTGGAGCTCCTTCCCGACAGGGAGTAGTGCTGGGGTGGGGGATTCCCATGCTAGGGAGGCTGGAGGTGGACAGGGAGGTATATGCATACCTTCTGGAGCCAAGGGAGGGCATTTCTTGTATCACAGAAGGGCCTGAGAGACTCCTAGAGCTCACCTGCACATCCCTCCATGGAGGAGAGGTTTGTGGGATGCCACCAGTGCGGACCCAGGTACAAACAATGCAGGGAGAGAGGACAGGCCAGTCCCTGCACTGAGGGACAAGGCTTGCAAACCTGCACCATCAGCCTCAAAAGCAGTGGAGCAGGAAAGGGCTGTTTTGTTGCAGTTTTGTGTGCTGCACCAGGAAGCTGCATGACCATCGAAAGACAACAGGGCTCAGCAAGGGGCCAGGGAACAGCAAGCTAAGGACAGTATCCGTGTGTCTGGAGAGTATTTGTTCTGTCATCTGTTGCAATGACACACAAGCTTGATTTCTTGAAAGCATAAAGTATGCAAATAATGAAAAATAAATTGAAAAATATTAATAACATGAAAAATAATTTGTTCTATTAAAGGTCATGATAGTGTTGGGTGATGGTTGGACTTGATGATCTTGGAAGTCTTTTTCAACCTTTATGAATCTATGTTTGCACACATTCATGTAGCTGTTGCAGGTACTTAATCACAGAACAAAACATCTGCTACAGGAGAAAGATGGGGAAAAAACAGCATTTTGTGCCTTTAAAAACTGTGCAGCTGCTGTCTAGAAAGGTGCCAAGGGACCCTTCTCTGAAGGATCTGGCTGAAACAAGTCTGTAATACCCTGGTGTCTCCTGGCCTGTTTTGCTAAAAAAGCAGAAACGAGTTTCTGGAACCTTCCGATGTAGAACCAAAGCCTAAATCCCATTTCCCACCTTTTCTAGAACCTGCCTGAGAAGCCTAGCAGCAAAATGCCTGAATGAGACAGGAAAACCTTGCTGGGATGCACAAAGGTGTTGCTGGTAGCTCCAAGTAGGACTCCAGATCTTTCCTGTTTGTAGGAGCCTGTCTGTGCCATGCTGGCACAGAAAAACAAAGAAGTTTTCCCCATCCCCTATTCCCTTCTCTCAGGTGGCTGGGAATAGTTTTTGGCTTTTCCTTTCTGTTACCTATAGCACTTGTACACTGAGTGCAGCTGCATATCCTATGTGCACCACATTTGAAACTTGTGTGCTATGATATAAACAACGTGGCTTCTGAACAAAAGCTGCTCCTTTTCAAATGGTGCATTGTGCTCTGGAAACAAAAAGTTAAGATTAAAACACATTCATAAATGTTGTGCCCCTGGCATTCTTTATGTGAGGACGTGTCTTCCTGTAAAGGAGTTATTTTTTATTTTCACTATCCTGTTATGGAGGTTTAAATTATCTTGAGTTATTCAGTGAAACCCAGAGAACTGCTCTTTACACAGTTACTCGGAGAGAGTGTTCCATTAGGTGACAGTCACACAACCACACAATATCCCTTTCATCTATAGCTTTCTGTTACTTTTGCCCACTAAGTGTCTGAGAAGGTAAAGCAACTTTCAGATATTCCAACAGACTCATGCTGGCCCGGGTGCTGCTGATGCCAAGGGAGAACATCGGGAGCTTTCCTCATGGTCCAAAGAGGCTTGTTGGTTAGGATAAATAATGTGGATGTGCCCCGCTGCCTTAAAAAGGATTCTGTGCCTTGGTTTACTTTCATAACTTCAGAGCATCTGATTTCTTTGTCCTTCTGGTGAGTGCAGCAGATGGTGTGAGGCTCTTGGAGCCGGGGGCGAGCCCGGGGGTCCCACACAGAGGGCGAGGGCCGGGTCCCGGCAGCGCCTGGGGGACCCCGGGCGGCACACCGGGGGTCGGGCCGGCCCCTCCTGGG
>NW_008607493.1:23947-26475 GCF_000691845.1 Merops nubicus | reverse complement strand
ATTTATTAAAATATATTTATTTTTTCAAGAAAAAAGAGACAAAATATTACTCTTCAGGAAAGAACTTGGAGGTAGGGAGTAGCTGCAGGATAGGTGTTTGTGAACAAGTCACTTTAGCGGAGCTTTTTTCTTGCAGTAAATTGGTGGGGACTGACATTCTTATTGAATAAGAATGTGCACAGATTCAAGCCCTCAGTTACATGAGTAATCTAATTGCAGGCTGAAGAGGGGCATTTTGTAATGCTCCCATTGGAGTTCTGTACAAAACAATTTGCTTAAAAAGCAATTGATGTCTTCTGGAAAACTTTGAAAAATGTTCTAGTTAAAAACATTTTGTCTGGGTGTCATGTAGCTTCTGGTTTTTGTTCTATCATTTTTATCATTAGGGACAGGACAATATTACAGCTGCATAAGAATATACTTGCTTCTTAAGAATTTGTCTTTCACCCTAAGTTCTTTCATGGCATCATAGTAATTCCCATACCGACCAACTATGATGTAACAAGTTGAATATTTGACTTCTATAGAAAAGATTGATAGCACATATTAATGCAAAATTATTTTTAAAAAAAAATCTTTTTATTAACATAAACAGGAAGTGGTGCAAAGAGAGAGTTCTGTGGCAGACGCAAGTAGTGTTCTGCATTATTTCTTCTAAGTCAAGAAGTGATGTATTTCTTATTTGTGCAATGGGTATAGTAATACATTTTCCCATCCAAAATTTGTTGAGGGAATGAGTGATGTTAAATGCTGAGGCAAATTTCATCACTACTTTAGATAATGATGGTCATGTAAGGAATAGGCTGAATTATCTGTAAAAATTACAGTCAATCTTGTGCAAGTCATCAGCTGGTCTCTCAGTATAGTTTATTTAGAAACACATGGCAGTATATCATATAAGTATTCTGCAGCCTGGTTAACCACACCTTCTATGTTTTGAGTAGAAAATACCTGCACATGTTATGTAGATTTATGGAATATTAAAAAGGCCATTTATTGAGACCTAAAGTGCTAAAATTAAAAGCATTATCATCCTTTATTCCCTGTAGTTGACAGCTTCCTCCAGTGGTGATGAGACAAGCTGCAGGTACCATACCTTTACTATAGACTACAAATGACTTTAGGGTGACTACACGCCTTAGACACCTCAGGCACTTACATTTCAACAGAATGAATTTGTGTCTGAGTGTCTTTGCATAAGGACGTTCATGTGTTTCCTTGGCTGTAGAAAGAAATTCAACTAAAACAGTAGGCTTTCAGTTTGGTCCTACCGTCTGTGAACTACTTCATGCTTATTTGAGCTAGTTGTTACCCTTTTCTTTTATAACAGGCATCCTTATGTTGAATTGCAAGTCCTTGTTTAATTGCAGTGAGAATTGGAATATACATATATGAATATAGATAATGTATATAGGTACAGAAGAAGTATATAGATAAAAGAAAAATCCAGACACACTTGTGCTCTCCTGTGTGTTAAAATAATATGAAGTGTGTGCACAGGCTATAATATCTAAAAATATATCTTGGAATTCTTGGTAATTATTGGCTTAGGAGCTAATTCATTCTGCTGATACTAGTTGCCTCTGTGAAACCACATATGAATATATCCCAGACTGTGCTTTTAAAGTAAAAACCAATCCTGCAAAACACAGTCTAAATATGCAGCCCTCTTAATAAAATGCACAATATTATAGATTTTAATTCTGAGCACATTTTCTCCATCTAAGGACTTTTTAATGGTATACAGGAGTCAGTTAGCCTTCTCCATCCCCAAAAGCCAGGAGACAGATAGGCAAAAAATAATAGGTCTCTTTTGCACGATCAGCTGTCAGTTTTCTTTCACATCTTTTCTCCAAGACTGCTGAGATCAATGGGCCATGATTTCATTAAAAATCTTCTGGATTTAAGTATTTATTTAAATAACACCTTTCTCTAAAGATATATTTTTTAATCACTTTTCTAGGTAAGATTTTTTTCCTTAGAATTCATGATCCAAAAGAGGAATTTGTCTTGTGAACTTAGCATCAGTGAAAGCCAAAATCTTAGCAAAACATTGAAGACTCTTATTTCAAGTGCAGAAACACCAACCTGTTCAATCACATCGCAAGCAAACTGGAAAATTCATGTCAACACTGGAAAGTTATTAAGATGTGAAAGCAAAAAAGAATTAAAAGAATGAAAAAAAATTTCAGTTAGAGCAGAATAAGAGCAAACAATATTTTTTTATCAAAGTCCTTTTTTAAAAAGAAGATAACCATAGAAGTCTCTTTTTATTAATCAAACTGTTTTATTAATATCAGCCTTTGACAGCAGAGAGGAGGAGTTTAGGTCTGCTATTCAGTTTTGAGCTGGTAGTTCAGTAATTTTGTTTGCTTCTGACAAGGATACATAAAGGAAGAAAAAAATCAGATGCATTGCACCAGGAAGCAGAGCTTTCAGTTTATATTTTAAGGCTGCAAGGCAGCTGGTTAATTACAGATGTATGGGGCTGGAGGCTGGCCATAACAGCTCTTGTTCTGGACTCTTGG
>NW_008607493.1:23508-23916 GCF_000691845.1 Merops nubicus | reverse complement strand
TTTCCTTGCCTGGCATGTTGACTGAACTTCTTTTATCATGTTGTCTGCTTTGAGCTCCTGTCCTCCTGCCTGCTTGCAGATCTATGAGCACATCTGCATTGTTGAATAAGAGCAGGCTAGGCACTCATCTTTGGATTTGGGACAAAGTGGCTTCAGATTGGCTTATGGTCTCCATCCTTAGGACTAAGGAGCAACAGGGAGTAAATTAAAACAAAGCAGTGGCAGAGGTCCTATCCTTCAGCATGCTCCTGGATCCTCTTTTGTTTAAGAGCTCAGATGCAACCCTTCCATCCCAGTGTCTACATCTGATAACAGGATCCAACATCACGCGAGCTCCGAACAGCCCCCCCTGTGTCCAGGCAGGGAGGTGTGTCAGAGAGCACAGTGGCCCCCTCCTGCAGCAACTGA
>NW_008607493.1:0-23477 GCF_000691845.1 Merops nubicus | reverse complement strand
GAGGAGCAGGATAAGGGGGAAAGAGTGCATGCCTCAATGCTACCCTGACATATGGTCACGACTCAGCAGGAGTGAACATCAGCTGGGAGCTGGAGAGCATGCACAGCATGGTGGTTGGTGTTGGATCAGCACACCAGTCTGAATCAGTCTACATACCCAAAATGCATGCATGCATTGGGGAGTGTGTATACATACATATACACAAATATATATACATAACAGCTTACCTCAGCTGGCCACAAACAACTACAGAGATTAATAGCAAAATGTCAACAGAATATACTCAAGTTCTCCCCACTTGAAAGTGATTTGTTTGCACAAAGTGTGGATTTGCAGGTTATATTTGTGCAATGTATATTCCTAAAGATGACCTAGATGTATTCAGATCACCCAGAAAGTTTATCCTTTGTGCATGCTAATTGCTTTAGGTCCATTAAGAAGACATGGTATTATCCTAACTTATATTTATTTCCTTATCTAGTTTAATTGTAACACTCTGCTAATCTACTGATGCAGGTAAAGTTTCTAAAAAATAAGCTTTCAGTATGGTTTTTACATTTGTAGCTTCTTCACTCTTTTATTCTTTCCTTTTACAAGAAGAGGGATAAATAAAATAAAATTAATATAAATATACGAACATTGCCTTTGGAAACTCAGGACAAGTTGAGGGGCAAAAAGACAAGAAACAGGCTGGATGGAAATTGCCTTCCTAATACAGACAAAACTCACAGAATAAGAGAAATCTTAAATGTAATTAATAGACAAATGCTTCATTGCTGCTATCTCACAACAAACATACATTTCAACTGGGAGCAGCAAATTGCTACAACTGTACCTAAAAGAAGCAGCACAATTTAAGGCTAAACTCAGTAAATTACAGATTCTGAATGTCTTGCATAATTCTGTTATGAAGAAAGCTTCATTTCTACTATAAACTCTTGAGTAGTGATATCTGTTAGCACTTTTCGCTGTTAGCGGATTCTCTTTTAACAGTTTAAATAAATATTACATAAATTACAGAGGCATTCTTCTGCTTTTGATAATCAGAATTTGAAATTAACATGGGCTGTAGAAATTTATTTTCTCCTTGAACGTTTCAAGGTAAAATATGTGGATTCAGAAAGTCATAGAATTTGCAGCACTCATCTGATAGCTGTGGGCTTAATTCCACAATGAATTAAAACTTGTACCTAGCCTAATGTCTGTGGCCAGTCCCCCTGTTCCCAGCTGGTACGGTCACATGTTTAAACTCCTCAATTTATGAGTGAACCAGAACCCAGGAGGCATGTCAAACATGAGCCCCATTATCCAATGGGATAAACTGGGCAGTAAAAACCTTCCAAGTGTTTTCATGAATCTCTAAAGCATGTTTCTTCTTTCTGAACATTTATGTTTAGAGCAATAAAAAATCCAAATGCATAGAGTGAGGAATGTGTGGCATGTACCTTTATATTTCCCAGAACTCATTTACTGCAACACAATGCACAGATTTTTTTCTAGGCCAAATAAATATGTCCTCAGGCAAATAATCTGTCCACTTAATAATTCAGTTACTGTACATATGGAGTCCCATTTTCCGTGACCAAATGGAACAGGTTTGTGTTAAAATTAATACTGCTTTCTATCTCTTCAAATTAGCAAACTGACTCTGCAGTCTCTATTCTGGCAACGTTTCCACTGTCAAAACTAGGAATTTGGCCTAAGTACCAACCACATACTATTTATGAGATGTTAACTGTGGGGCTAGGGAGCTGGTTTTTTAAGGTAAATACATCTCTGACTGGAAAAACCTCATTCAAAGAAGGTCAGATTTACAGTTGAAAGGTCCCAGCTGCCAACACACCTTTCAGATTCCTTACTTTTTTACTGATAATTTCCTCTTTTCTTCCCAGAGTTTTTTATCTTCCAACTTCTACTGTGTCATTCAGAATGACAAAGCCCAGTTCCTATCAGATATGACACAAATCAAGAGCCAGATAACTAAATCCAGTGGACATGCTCAGAATAAATCCACAGTAGACATAAACCATCACAGAATCACAGAACAGCCCAGACTGGAAGGGGCCTCCAAAGATCATCTGGTCCAAGCTTTCATGAGAAAGGGAACCTAGATGAGATTACCTTGTATCCTGTCACACTGCACCTTGAAAACCTCCAGTGCTGGGGATTCTACCAGATCCCTGCAGTGGTTGTTCCAGTGACTGATTGTTCTATTGTAAAACATTTCTTTCCTATGTCAAGATGAAACCTCTGCCAATGCAACTTGTACCCATTGACCCTTGTCTTCTCCATGCAGCACTTTGTGAAGAGAGAGCCTCTGTCCTCTTTGTAGGGACACTTTAAGTACTGGAATACTGTGATTAAGTTCCTCCAGAGCCTTCTCTTTTCCATGGGGAAAAGACCAATCCTTCTCGCCCTCTCTCTCTTTTAATTTTCATAATAACTGACAGATCATCATGCTTGTGCAGGAGGCTAATTCGGAGATTGGCAGTTCCCAGAGCTGCCACAAAGGATTTGAACTCACAGATTTCTTTTCTCTGATATGTCCTCTACCACCTCCCTCTCCCAGTTATTCTGGAAATCCACTTCTCTCTTGGAATTTACCATCTGACTGAGGGATGCAGTCAAAAATGTCTGTGACATTTCCAGAAAGGAAAGGAAAGATATTTGGAAAAGAAGGAGTAAATTACAGTTGGCATAACCAGAGAGCCTGTAGGTTTGGGCAACTGTGATACTGCAGTCCAGAGAAGAGGGCAGCTTTTTAATATTGCCTGTATGCCCTGTTAGACTGATGGGAGTGGTTTTCTGGGCATTAGGAGCTATGAATGGAAACCTCAACAAAGTGAGTGGTATCTGGAGGCCAGGACTTCACTTTCTGAGTAACTGCCATAATAACAGGGTTGTCATGGGGAGTGCATGACTGCTAACTCTCACTCATTGTTTGGCTGAGCTTTCAATTAAAGTGTTCTTGACGTATGGTTGGAGCTGAGCTAAATGTGACCAGTACATGTTCTTAGTCTTCAGAGACCACCTGAAGGTTTTATGTCCTGAGGAAATGGCAGGGCTCCTACTCAGCAAAGCAGGGAAATTGGTCAGGACATGCACTTCAGCCAATGTGATGGTATCTCAAAGATTACACTCCTACATAAGTTGGGTTCCCATGATGTATCAGCTTACCTGTGTAGAGAAGTGAGGCATTGCCTTTCAGGTACTTTTTCCACTGAACTATGTAAGATCCACTTATGGAATACAGGCAGTGTTTCTGATCCAGTTTCAAATCCTGGCAATCCCTTGGTAGTTTTGCCTGAGCTCTGACAAGCCAGCATACAGAGGAATGCCCAGCAGGTGGGTTAAACCACCAGGAATCAAAGCTCTGCAGCAGCACCAGCACTGGCAGTCTCAAACAAAACCAAGCAACTGCTGAAAACTTGCCAGCATTTGGACCAGTCATTAGTTGCTTATATTTAGTTTTCATGCACCGCTATTGTGACTGCATCTTGGCATTAGAGAAATTAATGCAGGTGCTATTAAACATTTAATATTTTTCTAGGTCACCAGAATTATGGAAACATTCCTAACTTAAAAGTAAATCACAAAACCCAAGGGTCAAACCTTTGATCTCATTTCTACAGACATGTTAGAGTCTATTAGAAGGGCATCCCCTCACCTAGTGTATTGTGGAACTGCTGCAGATCTGAAAAAGACATCATGATGTCAGAAAAGTTACTATTTTGATGTCTGAGATGTGTGGGATTGGTCACAGCATGAGTTCAGTTTATCTCAAATCTCCTGATATAGCCTGGCCCTGTGGGTCTTCTAGAATTTCTTCTGTTCTTGTTCTATGATCCTGTCTTGTCCCCACTGCAACCTCATGTGGGCAAGGGCTTCTACTAAAAGACTTTTTTCTTATTCAGGATTGGGACAATTTTATATTTCTTGCCCTTTTATCCATGTATATTTAATGAAAACTCACAAAACATTCAGTAGCTCTTAAAATCATCCTTTATTATCTCTGCTGGGCTGGGAAAGCGATTGAACATTGGGGTACATTATAAACATGTAGTGAAAAGGGTTTGAGACCACTTTAGAGGCCACTTTGCTTTTTATTCTGCCTGCAAGGTACACCTATGTATCTTTGGTTAGAAGTGTTAAAAAGAAAAAGCAGATGAAAGCAACAGAGGTTTTTTTTGTCAAGCTGTGACAGAAATCTAATGCAAATAGAGCTCAGTTCAAGACTGTTTGTTAAGTGTCACGTTGGTGAGTATTAAATGCAGCACATGTCGTTTTACAATGAGCATACTGTATATGAACTTTATTGATTTTTTTTCAAAGAGGATACATCGAATAATGTACTCTTCCTTCCCACTGCCAGTTTACAAGTGTGTCTTCATACTCGCATATGCACATTCATTAGGCTCCTAAATGCCACTGCCTTACTTAGCACATCTTGTTTTGTAGAGACTGCAATTCAAGCTGTAGAAAGACCTACACAAATGACTCTCTCCTTCTGAGAAAAGTGGGACAGTCATTTAGACTTCCCAGCATGAAGCTGTCAATGAGCAGCTTCTCAAAATGATTCACAATTAGTGCACCAGGCTTACACTAGGAACAGGTTTTCAGCTGATATCCATCCCTCAAAGGAGTGAGTCTGGGGCTTCGATTTGCTATTAAGAATGTTAGAGATGTATTAAAAAAAAAATATCATTAGAGTTGGTTAGATCTGCTGCAGATATATATGAGCCTTTGTACTCTCCTATTTTAAAAACAATTCTTATTTCTCTATATTCATTCAAGCCACAATTTTGCCAATTAATATTTAGAAATATTTGCGCTAGCATGAAATTACATGTGAAAAGTGACAACAGCAGTGTCATACTCATCTTCATGATTCTGCAATGGGGTCACTGCTCCATGGAAGATGCTATGTAGATATGAACTGTGTCCACATACATGCAGTTTCATCAGTATTTGAGCTGTGTTTGATTATTTGCACTGTCTTTCCGTTACTTGATGTGGGATCTCTGATTTCACAACCATCTCCTTTCAGTCCTTTCTGATCATCAGAGTGCTTAGAAAAACTAAAATCTAGCAGCTACAGAACTTGCCAATCTTATACATTCTGTACCTTAATAGTTAGTCTTAGATGTTTAAATGCCAGGCTAAAGCATGTTAAATTTGGCCATATACCTAAGACTTGTAATGCATTTATTGGTGAGTTTAAGTAGCTTACCTGCAAGCTCAATGACAGACACTCAGTCCTTTGGAGCCTTCAAGATACACCATGCATTTGTAGGCATGCAGGCTCTTGTCTCCTGACATGTCTCACCATCAGGGGCACAACGATGTTACACATGAGCCAAAAGAGAGGCCAGGAATTTGGATAACGTCCTGAAATGTTGACTAAAAAAAGGTTCATTCATGCTGAGAAGACTCTTCCTCACATATTAAGTACTCTGAAGGCCTGGATTTCTGCTGGGTGTTTGACACTTCTTCCCTCATCTGACACAGATATTACTGCTTCTTCTTAATCCATTTAACCACTGTTAGTTATCTTAGAGATAGGAGGCAGAACAGTGTTTTATACATATTGTTTTATACATATTGTCTACAGCCATGTAATCTTAAAGTCCTCAAGCTTTACATATATATTTTTTTTTTAAAAATAGGATTACTTAAGTATTATCTAAAAGCATTACCTAATCAATACCTAAAAGAACAAGTTTCTGTGGTATCTCTTAATGAAAGCAAAACTAATGTTAGGCTAACAAGGCTGTGGTCTGAAAAGGGTGTAGAAATTAAGGACTCAGCTGCTCAAGTTAAGTGATTGTGCCAAGTTTGTTTATTTATCCATTCACTGTCCATCTATCACATATATGTTTTAGAGAAAATTGACAGGCCATTAGACAGCAGTTCCTTCCACCTTATAGGTACTTCCTCCCTTCCAAGAAAGAAGGCAAGCAGCAATTTCTTCTCTAATATGATAGGAAACATGGAATGGTAGCCATTTAAAGATCACTGTTTCTGTGAGCTAGGAAGTAGTAGGCTGCATAACCCATAACTTTTGGAAAGAAAACATTTTTAAAAATATAAAGCATTAACCCTGTGAAAGTTGTTTGCATTTAACTGAGTTCTCAGTAAACCTATGTTAATTAAACTTACTGTGCTGTTTCTTACTGATACTTTTATTGATGTTTTAACCATCATTTTCAACTAGATATTTGGTTTTATCATAAAGTTAAAGTAACAATTGGTTTTGGAAACCATATTCTAAGACAGTCAGATATATTTATAATGCCAGACAATATGATTTGATACAAATGCCTGTGCCATTTACACACAACTTTCATTCAAGTCTCATGTTTTGAGGAAACAAAAAAATCATCGCCAGAATGCTGACAAAAAAAATTTTGTATCTGAAAAGCATAATCAGCTCTATTTATTCAAATAAAGAGCAGTGTTTCATAGAAATACATTTTTTTCTTTTTCCTCCTTCTCTCTACTGACACTCCTCTCAGAGGAATTTTTGATCCCCTTTGCATATTCTCTGTCTTTTGCAGTTGTGCCTCTCTGCTCTTTCTCTTTACATTTCCTCAAAAATATTTTTCCAATTTGCCTCCTTTAGGGAGTGCTGTTACATTTCTGTTCTGTTGCTTCTTTCTCACCTCTTTTATAGTCTTCCAGAGCCTTCCTTGCTCATTGAAAAGCTTAATTCTTGCAATCTGACATGTTTCTCAAATCTTTCTTGCATTGTTTGCCTTACCTCTTCTTGTAGTTCTTCCCTATAGACCAAGCTCATTCTTATATGCTCTCAGTAGTGTGGGTAGACTGCAAAGAAAAGGAGTGCTTTGGAGGCTTTGTTAAGAAAATGCAGGTACTGTATCATAACTAGATGGTTTTTTTAAGCAACTGCCCGTCAAAAGCAGCATTTAGGGCACTGGTAGAGAGTAGAATGCTCAGCAGACTGTAGCATATTTAAGAATACTGAATCGAAACACTGACGAGGCCTATTTCACATGTTTGTGGATAAGGACAAGGGTTTTCAAAGTGTATTATTGTCCTTGTATTCAGATATTTTAGTGACTTCACATGGCTGTTTGCTCAAAACTCCTCTTAGAGCCTGAGAATAAAAGTCTTCATTTTATTGTACCCACAAACTACTAGCAGGCATGGTGACTTATATTGATTTTCTAAGTTAATATAATTCAGGAAATAATCTTTTCACCTGTAATAACATATTTTTGTCTGTTTTTGTCTTCAGTTGCTGATAAGAACTATGTCAAACTAAGAAATCATTAATCCTCACTTTTGCTAGCATGTGTCCTAAAGACATTTGACTCTACAGGTAATTTACAAGGAATAATATGGTTACTGTAAAAGTCTCATTTAAAAGAAGAAAATTTCTTTAACACCACACTGGATCTTCCATAGAGAGTGACTGGACATTATTTCCATTGTGCATATAGGACTGAATCAACACTCTGAATGGACAGCAACAAAAATCGACAGCGAATCTTGGCTAACAAATGTTCTAGCACTTGAGAGAATGAACATGCCAGCATACCACAGCTGACATTTCAAGTCCAGAGTATGTTACAAAAAAGCATATTCCATTTCCCAGACTTAATTAGCATATGACTTTTAAGGATGTCCATTGACGTTCAAGACTTCTGCATGAAGCTAGCAAGGTATGACACCAGACCTGCTGGAGACCCTTGATCTTCCCCAGTCCCACAACAATCCCAGACTGTTGAAGACAGACTAATAGTGAGATTGGAGTCGAGATTCAGGCATCTAAATTTAGATCTGCACGTAGCTCTCCATATACAAGCCATGTTTCACTCCATTGTAGATGGTAATGTTCTCAAATTAGAAGCGGTTGTCCTCACACAGGCGACTAGTGTAATTTTAAATGCTATAGGGCACCTCAACTGATCTCCAGCTGCTACTCAAGCAGGATAGAGATCTCTTGTAGGTCCTATCTGATAAGTATCAGACCCACAGGGCATCTAGAACTCCTTAACATGTCTCCACCAGCACTAACTGTAGTCAGTGTAGTCTGGAGAGTCAGTCATTTAATTGAGAAGCCTATCTGCAGTCTCTCCAGAAACCACCGTACCTAACATTAATGTAAGCATGCAAACACAAAGCAAAAATAGCTTGTGCTCTAAAGAAAGGATATATAATCAAACATTGCAAGCAAAATAGTTGCTCTCTCCTTAGCAGAAGAGAAGTAAGAGAGAAATTAGCAGGCAGCCAAGTGATGTGACTTGTGGAGTTTTGCAGAAGCAGTGTTTGGCAGAGGGAATTTACTGCAGAGGTTTTTCTGCCAGACCTTATCTAGCTCTCTTGCTGTGGCTGAAGACATTAGACAAAACTGACAGGATTTTGATGTGTAGAAGCCAGTAGGGCCACACATTTTTATTTTCAAGTACTACTTCTGTTGAACACCATAGGAGTTTTGCTATTGCTCTCTGTGGCTTTGAGCAGATTCTGAGAGGTTCCTCAAGAAATTCCACCGGTATTTAGGAAAATCCCTTTGTTCATAGAAACCAAATAACGGTCTGATCTCCTTTCTGCAGTCAGAAACATTTGAATAGAGGCAGAGGAGAACTGCCAATGTGCATGACCTGTGCAGCCCCTTAGATATTCTACGCAATTTGTGGACCACTTGTGGATGCAGCCCTTATGCACGATATAACATACAATATGCTGCTCAGACCAAGCCTCCTTTCTAATTACTTCAGATTAGAGATACTCTTGGTCAGACTGGAAAAGATTGCCCTGTCTTTCCTGAATGTCACAAACTGACGATTATTCTAATTGTGACAAGACAGAAAGATGTTGTTTCTAAATCTAGTGGAAGCTTTTGAGTGTGCTCCTAGACATTCCAGAGGATCACAGACAAATTAAGGTGAAGCTGTATTTTTTGCTACATGCTACCTGAGGTCTCTTTTCTATTTCTGCCTATAAAGACTCCTTGTCACAGATATCTTTCAAAACGACTTTGTTGAACAATACAGTGTGGCTTTTCATGGTGAGCTTGACTAAAACATTAGGACTGCTTTTATATTTTCTCATTAAAGAAAGCAAGGAGTGTGTTCAGACTAAAAGCTAGGGTGGGGCTTCTAGGGATCAGAGGGATTCAAGAATCATGATCTTTTGGGACTCTTTCTGTGCTAAAATTGAAATCAATCCCATATCAGTGCACAATGGTAAAGGAGTGATCATAATTAAATTCACATGGCTATCTGAATGGGTACTAAATAAAGGTGTTTTCAACAGCCTAAGGTGAAGACATGAGACATCATAACACCTCGAGAGCAGTGGAGCTGCTTTGTATTTTTACTGAAGTTGTGCACATGCAGCAGTCTTCTACTGAATATAGCCTTCATGAAAGTAAGGTATAACACAATCAGAACTAACCATATCTCATACCCACTATAGTACACATGCTATACACTTACATGGAACTGTATTCACACAATGTAACTTGCTCGCAGGAAAGAAAAAAAAATTATATATATTACATAGCAAAGACATTGCAACAATTAAGAGAAGAAAGAACTTCAATGGAAACATGACATTTAAAAAAGATATGCCTAGAGAAGGAGAATAATTTTTTGCTTTCTTTTGTGTATTTACAGCAGAATTCTTAAACACAGCAGATGTTTAATATGCAGCTACAAATACAATCAACAATTTTAAGAAGCTAATACTGGGTCACTTCCCTCAAGGGCTACCAGCTGTGAGAGAAGTTTGGAGAATTCAGAACTGCCACTTTTGTTTCACTTTTTAAAACATTTTCTCATTTTACCTGTATTTTATGATTTCCAAGACAAATATAAATCTATGTGATTAGAGTAAAAAAAGGTTTTCAAGACACACAACAGCTCTTGCTCTTAGAGGTGAAAGGATAGTTAAATGTGCAGCTGAAAATTATCTAGGGCTCGAACAATAGAAACATGACTTACAGAGTATTTATACAGTCAAGATAGATGGCATTCTATGGAGTAAAAATTACTTCAGATTCTTAAAACAACCTTATAGTATTTAAATAGGTTTGATAGCTAAAGGTCTGGTTTGTGCAGTTCTGTAGAGAGTAGTTCTGCTCTGTGAGATACTGAAACTAAATTTTTTTTATTGAAACGGTGTAAAAAAAGAGTTGCACGAGCTGTATGAGACAAAAGGGCGCCAGCCTGTGTTTGAGGCGTCTTCTAGGTGTCAAATCTTCATGTTACCAGTAAGACTGGCAAGATTTATCTTTCAAGTGAATGATTCACTGATGCTTGTCACCAGTGGTAACCAGAAGAAACAATGTGACTCGAAGATGCCATTTTCTGAGGTGAAACAACTGTCTCGTGTTTTTTGCAGAGCTTCACTTTGACAAAGGACATAATTTCCACTGTTGATGCAAAATGTTCTTCCTTTAATTTTGCAGCCTTCAAAATAAAACTTTAAATGAAAATTGAGCCACATTTAGGCCTCTATTTTCTAAAAAGATTCCCAAATGCTCTCTTTGAGAACAACATATATAGCAGGAATTTCTGACCACTGAATACGTAACATTTTCCCACTGATCAATCAGCCTAGAAACCAATTGTTGTGGTCATAATTTTAAGATTAGTACAGAAATAATGTTGTCCCCTGATACAAAACACTAACATTTAGGCTGGACTAAATTCCTCCATCCCGATTAGTTTTTATTGCTCTGTAAATTCGCTTATTTACATGACTACAGACACAGCATGAATAAGCCATCAAAACATCCTTTAAAAGGACCAACCTAGGTTTAAGACACATGATTTGCTTCATAGTTTTATTTACATATTAGGAAGTTATTTTAAGATATTGGCATTTCCCCATCAATTAATTTGCAAAAGAACACAGGCATATTCACACATCCATAATAGTTTCTCTGTTAACAAAAATAATATATAATCTACATGGAAAAATATTTTCTGTGAATTGAAATAACATTAAGACTAAAAGTAATAAAGTCATTAAAATTGGGACAAATTAAGATTTATGGAAGTGGCATAGGGATTCTAGCCTGAAATTATCAAGCAAAATAGCCTGTTAGGATTTTTTTTTCCCCAATATGATCTATTTGAAACTCTATATTGTCAAAATCAGCCAGAGTAATGACAGATGGTGTATTGTGCCATTTTAAATGTATTTTGGCTCTTACCTAAAAATAATGACCAGACAAATAAATTCCTGGAAATTGTCCAGGGCATTGTAATGTCTATCTTCATAGCTTCAGATACATGTAAAAATTTTCAAAATTTCTAAATTTTTAAAATTATCCTCAAGAATTCTAATCAATAAATGCATGTAAAAAATAGATAAGTGAACTGCAGATACCATTTTGCTTTTAAAAAAAAAAAGTCTGTATTTTAATTTCAATATAAAAAGAAATCATTATTACAGAAAAATGAATTGCAAATATGGACATACCAGCTCTGTTGCTCATTATAGGCACATACTCATTTCTTTTTAAACAGAAATATCTTCAGACTAAATCTTTTGTTTCTAAGCCATCTGTTCCATGTATTAAATTACCTATACATGAAAAAGTAAATTTGTAAATGTGTATGCTTATAAATAACCAGCAAAATTAAAATTGTTATGATTGATTTGAAATAATTGATTCTAGTATGACAGCTTTCTTTTCCTTAATTATAAAATACAATTACATTTTTGTGCTTTCATACCTGAACATTACAAAAGCTGAGAGAACTATTTCTGTTCAACTTCTGATTAGATCAGCAATGCCACTTCTTCAGGTCTTATCAGATTGGTTTTGATAATAATTACTTGGGAAGTGTTTGATCTCAACGATGAATACTTGATTAGTTTTTCATGAAATCAGTCAACCACACCACTCAACACTACTCATGTGAGACCTTGTTGATTTAGCTGTTCGAAAGAATGCATTCTTTTTCACTGCAGTTATGGGATGTCAGTCTTTGGGGAAAAGAGGGTGGAAAAAGGGCAAGTTTATGGGTAATGATATTGCAGAAGCAGATATTTAAGGTTTGCTAATTCTCTTCTCAATTATGTTCATTCCCTGCCTCGTCACACTGCCTGCTACGTGGTGACAGAATCAATCTTAGCAGTGGAATAAATTTTTCCTTTTTCAAAAAAAGGTTTCATGACACCATTGTCATCTTTGAAACCCTTGGAGGGTTTCGCCCTGATGAATAATATTTCATATGTGGAATGTTTATATGATTTTCACGGAGTGATAACCCCGCTACTACCTAACTTTGATGCATTGAGATTGCTGCTTTTCCTTACTAAAGTGCTTTTACACACCACCTCCTACAAATTGACTTAAGAGTTAGAAATAGAAGATTCAACAAAACTTCAAGTCTCCGTGGAAAAAATGGTCTTACAGAGAAATTTATATATTGGGCACAATCTGCTTTAATTATTTAAACAGGAGCTTTTGCTGAATAAGAGTTCTAGGCATTTTTCCCTCATGTTTTTTCTTTTACTTTATGCAGTTAGAATCAGTTATCCAAAAGCTGACCATATAGCCACATTTTTAAATGGCTAGCTTTGTAACTAAGCTTTCCTTTAAGGAATGGTCTGCAGACCTATACTCACTGAAGTCAATAACATTGTCTGCATAAGTAAAAATTGTTCATATAATGAGACACTCAATGGATTAGTCTCCAAGTTACAGGGAAAAAAATCCTATAGCTCAGGTACTTATGACTAAGTATCCACACAAAAAGAGGTTTTCAGGACAATGACCTTGCTTGTCAGTCATAAAATAGCAAGGCAGAGCCTTTTATCAAAAGAGGACTTAATGCTGTGCTAATTAGGAGAAGGGAAGACAATTTCTGAGGCAATATTTTCTCTAATGTTTTTCTTTTTAAAGTTGCTAATAGAATTATGACAGTTTTAACAATCAGAAAATACAATGCATTCCAAATGTTTCCTTTGTTAATTATAAGATCTCTGGAAATTGCCTAGATCTTTAAAACTTAATATTTCACTAATAAGCTTAGATGCCCTTAGGTTGTTAGTTTTGGATTTGGTTTTGTTTTTAATATCAACTGTTATTTTGGAGGCAATACATTTCTCTTTGAAGATGCAATTTAAGCAGGCTTTTCTCTGAGAGACTCAGACTACTTAAAAAGAAAATAATGTTCTAGGACTATAATTATTTTGGTTATTGTGTCATCATATTGAAGTTATACTGGAAAAAATGTTCATTTGAGTGTTTCATTGTTTTGATATGAGTCTAAAAATAAAGGGAGAACAGTCAGGCTGCTAGGTGGAAAAAATGGAACATCTCTCTTTAAATGGTGAAGAGCAGTTCAGCAATTTTTATTTAACTGTTGTGCACTGTCAATGTACCTGTCATCCTAAGATATCATCTTTATGTAGTAGTTGTTGGCCAGCATTTCCTAAGAACTCAGCTTCCAGTTAGAAGCCAAAATGAGCTGAAAGATTTTCATGGAGGCTTATATTACTCTACAGCTCTACCAGCTGCTAGGTACCAGCTCCTTTCAAAGCCTGTCTCATTTGTTATGCGTTCTAGGAGGAACCGCAGCTAAGGTCTTCCAAGGAGCCTAAACGATTCAGGTGCCCAGTTCCCATTCAGGTGCTACAGAAAGGCAAGGCCTTTGAGAAGTGACTCAGGACTTTTAAAATTAATAATATGCAAGAACAGAGCAAATATCCACAGAGCAAGTAACCACAGAGCAAATATCTCCTTACTGAGAAGAGGCCCAAGCCTGAGGGATGTCAGAACTAAGAAACAGCTCATGAATCTTGGACACCAAATAAAAGAGATCATGTAAGAGTAAAAGAAGGAGTATGGAAAAGCAATTAATTAATCTTCACATTTTCACTGGAGTCGACCCATTTCAAATTACAACGTGCAGGCTATTGTTAAAGGCATATGTACCAGTTATCCACAGACACTGACAATACTCCTGTTGTCTTCAAATCTTTATGCACATCAAAAAAAATGAGGAAAATGGGAAAAAAACCTGCAATAGCATAGGGATTCCTACTATATTGCTCTCCTTACTGGTAAAATCCTTACTGACCTCTCATTTAATTCTTCTCTCATTATTGCCTTCAAAAGGAAGCATGCATTGTGGGCAACAATAAAAAAAAATCTATAGAGGGGTATCATTTCTCTCATTTGCAGCTAATGAATGCTTTTTAGTATTGACTAGCAACTGGTCTAATAATGACAATGACTCCACTGATTTAGAGCAATAAATCCAAAGACTTGGCAGACCTCTATTAGTATAATATGCTCAAACATTCATTCAAGAACATTAAGAAAACAGGCAACAGACTCTTGAATATTAGAGATTCTCATGTTTCTTTCCTTTCGGTAACACCATCTGACTGAAAAAAAACATGATTTTGTAGTGTTTGATGTATAAACTTAAGTGACAGCTAAGGTACCGGAGAATTTTTTTTCTTTCACTGTTGCTGAGTGGGTCAATTATAACAAATATTATTACTGTAGGGCTATGAAAATCCAGACTAACAGCATCTATTAGGAACGGTTTGGGGGGGTTAAATGCCTCTGTTCAACATCTACTGTGGACAACAGCTATTACCAGTGGTTCCAGATATTATCAGAATCAGATGTTTGATACTCCTCATAACAAACAGACCTCTCAGTGTTTTATCACTAGATGAAAGGCTTAAAAGACTTCAGATAAAGAACAACTATATGTTTTCTTCATTAGTGATAAAGCAGTAGAGATGCCAAGCATTCCTCATATGTTTTATGTACATTTGTTTTTCTCGTTCAGGGAGGTTATATTAGTTATTATTAATTTTCATTATTGCATGCAATTGAAATAAAGAAAACACATTAATTACATTGGTTTCATGAGATCATGTGCAGATACTGTTCAAAAGAAAAAAAAAAAAAAAAAAAAAGAAGTAGGGAGCAATCTTACCAAATCAAGTCCAACAAACAAACCAGTCAGAAAAGTTATGGGAGAAATCTGTCCAGTTGGCACCTCAGTCCAAACAGCAAATCCCCTTTGGAAATAAACTAACCTCCAGTGAGATCCCCCTTGTACATCTGCATGATATTTTCCTTTTTTGTTCATCTGAGGGCTGGTATTAAGCTGCAGAAAAACCTCAATTAATTCATATGAAAAAAATAATTTATCAAAAAAAAACTAGGTGAAGGTAAGTGTAATGTCAGGCTGTGGAAACAGTAAGACCTCAGATGGACTCTGCAGACAAGCTCCATGACACAGGGCAAAAGGGGCGATGTCACCTTTCCGTAGTCCAGTACTAACCTGTGACACATTGCATGGGTAAAAAAGCTTCCTATTGGCCAAGTTCTCTGCCTTCATAGTTGTGTTTCTTTTGTGCAGCTTGCATTTACAATTGAGTTTTGGCAAACAGAGGCTTATTTGGAACTGCATGGAAGGGACAGAAGCTTGCAGCTCAAACAGTGGAGTGACTGGGTGGCAGATGCTTCCACAAAATTATATTTTCCTGAAAGTACTATAGATAGCAGCTGTAGACTGTAACTGTATGAAGAGCAGGAAAATGTGGGTAATGCCAGAGTTCCCATGACAGTTTGCATACAAATTTGTGGCTGGAGGTGCATTCATTAATAAAGTCAATACAGAGTTTATGTCAGCTCCACCAAGGCAGATAGCCATAGGAGAATCTGTCTAACTTAGTATTTCATCTGATGTGTTTAATTTGCTGGTTTATTTAGTAAGAATGAGTGAATTTATTGTGTTTGAAAATGGAAAGCATTCTGCAGTGTGAAACATCCTGCTAGAAGAGATCTGGAAGTATATTGCGAGGATGACGGCAAGGACAGAGAGGCAGCTGGAAGTTCATAGGTCACTATATGGAAGCAATGAAAGCAAAGAGCTCTTATTCCCACTTATTAGTTTATTATTATTTCTGTTATCTTGCTGCCATGCTTTGTCCTGGCAAGGTGCTTATTACAGTCAGGGTAGTGAATTTCAATGACATTGTCTCCTGAATCTGATCAGCAGCCCAGTGAGGAGGAAGGACAGAGCTGGGGGTATGGGTTTAATGATTTCCCATACCCACACACCCCTCACTTCAACAAAACTCTCTCAGTGAGGCATTATCTTAGCAAAGCGTAAAGCATAATTTGTCAAGACAAAAGAATGTTTATGGTCTCAGTAACAACAAAGACAGAAACATTAAATGAACAGTATTTAAATTCTTCTAACAATATTGTAAATTGCAAAAGTGTGTAAGAGAAGCCAATTAAAGGTTCAGACTGCCTACAGCCAATAAAAAAAAAAAAAAAGTTTGAGATGTGAATGTCCTTAGGGTCTCTTAAGCAAAAGCCCAGTAGAAATGGGTGGCACAAACCAGGAATACTGCCGTTCCCATGTGAGATGACTAGCAAAACAGGCTCCGTGTTTAGCTTAACCTCAGGTGCATGGTTTAAGTTCCAGGGGTTGGTTGTAGTCTTTTAATACTGCATATTAGAAGGGAGCTAAGTGGGGCTTGTATTTCAATGGCAAACTTGGTGTGAAGCTGGAAATTATTTCAGTTAGCAGTTTTCCTGGCACATAGCCAGAGGATTGCAGATGGTGTAGCCTTACTCTGTCTTGAGCACGGAAATGAAGAAAGCTTGAAATGATAAGCCTTCAAACAGGAGAAGCTATTTCTGTGCCACTTGCCACTGCAAATACAGATGATTCAAGTGTGAGAGACATCAGGATCCACACATCTGGTCTTCACAAAAGGACAATAACTCCAGAATGCTGCAACTAAAAATGAACCAGAAACACAAGCTTTATAATTCATATCAACATTTCCAGATCCAAAGCCATTTTCAGCATTTTCATCACAGACTGCACGCACAAAAAAGGCAGCCTAGTTTTCTGGTACTTGTTAGGATGAAAAAAAAGAATGCCATTAAAATGGAAAAAAATCTCATTGAAAAAATAAAAAAAAGAAGACATTTTAGTCATGACAAAGAATTACGTGGAGATGCACATCAGAGTGACAGCTAAACAAGAGTCCAGTTTGAATTTAAAGAAAATTCTTGTCCTGTTTGGAAAAATTGCATGTTTATCAAACTGAGTCTTGATTCACAGGGCACAAACAAAGACAGTTCTGGATTCATTCTGGCAATATGCAAGCTGCACTTCTGGGACGAAAAGGTGACTTATATACTGCCTGTGACAAGGGAAATCATCCTAGTTCTGTTGATCAAAGCCCTCCTTAGAAGTGGGGCTGCAAAGGTTTCTTCAACCACAGAAAACAAGCTTTTAAAGAGAAGGATGATGCAAAATAACAAAATCCTGAAGTAGACGAGATAATTACCACCTGGACACAGTGTTTTACACTTTGTAAGAAACTTGGAGGAGAGACAGTAAACAGATTGCACAGGTAGATGTTATCACAAACACACATGCCAGGTGCAGAAGAAGCTGTACCAAGCACAACCAAGGAGCTGTGGAATTACAAGTAACAGGCACTCATGCAAACAGACAACAGGTGTTACAGATACAGCTGCACACAATGTATTTGAAAACAGAAACTGCAGATCATACCATAAGACAGGAAAATCCTTTGAAGCAGTAACTTCGGAAAAAGTTTTAGATATCAAAGTAAGAGAATGAGTTTTCAATGCCACTCTACCAAAAAAGCAATAGCTGTTATTTGTATAAAGAAATCTCGAGTAGCACTTGGAAAGCTTAAGGACTTTTACTTGCATTTACTTGGAAGTATTTTGATTGATATTCAAATTCTGTATGTCTCTCAAGGAGGAATCTAGGGAAATTATAAAAGTTTGGGAAGAGCAACAAGTACCTGCTACAATGGAAGAGTCTCTGATGTCAGACAATAAGGACCTATATGAAAAACAGAATCCTGGTAATGAAGATTCTTCATCCTTTAACCAAGGACCACAAAGACCTAAAAAATCTGCAGGGAAAAAAAAAAAAAATCAGATCCAGGACACACAGATCTTTAATACTGAGCAAACTAACCATAGGAACAATTTATGAAGGCTGGTGGTAGCTTTTTTTTTTTTTCATTGATAGAAATTTTTAATTACATTTTTTTTACCCTGAGATTTTTTTCTAATCCAAATTGGAATATTTTAAAGAGAATCTACAAAGCACGTGAAACACGAGATCTGGTGGGTTAATCACAGTGGCCACTTCTCACATAAGAATTCATGTTTATGAAATTACTAAAGAGCAGCACAGAGAGTGAGCTCTAACAGTACTGTAAATATCAAGTTTGGAGCAATACCCTGCTTCTGAGGATGGGAGTACCACTTAGAGCTTTGTGGATAAGTCACTTCCACGCCCTGTCTGTGTCCAGCCTGAGGATGCACAACAATACACACAGAATTCAAAGTGTAGCTTCTTCAGTGCTGAGTACAGGGGGATGATCACTTCCCTAATCCTGCTGGCCACACTATTTCTGATACAAGCCAGGATGCTGTTGTTCTTCCTGGCCACCTGGGCATACCACTGGCTCATATTCAGGCAGTTATCAACAAATATATCCAGGTCCTTTTCTACCCCAGGCCTTAGCATTGCATGGGATTGCTGTGACCTAACTGCAGGACTCAGCACTTGCCCTTATCGAACCTCTTACCATTGGCCTCAACCCATCAATTCAGCCTGTCCAGATCACCCTGTAGAGCCTCCCTACCTTCAAAAAGATCAACACAATCACCTAACTTGGTGTCAGCTGGAAACTTACTGAGTGCCCTTGGTCCAGGTCATTAATCAAGATATTAAACAGAAGTGGCCCCAACACCAAACCCTGGGGAACACCACTTTTGATCAGATGCCAGCTGGATTTAACTCCATTCAACACAACCATCATTGGCCTGGCCATCCAGCCAATTTTTTTATCCAGCAAAACATCCTCCTATCCAAGCCATGAACAGCCATTTTCTCCAGGGGAATGCTGTGGGAAAGTGTCAAAAGCTTTACTAAAGTCTAGGTCAACAACATCCACAGCCTTTCCTTCATCTACTAGGTGAGTCACCTTGTCATAAAACAAGATCAGGTTAGTCAAGCAGGACCTGCCCTTCATAAACCCATGCTACCCGGGCCTGATCATCTAGTCATCCTGCAGATGCTGTGTGATGTCACTCAAGATGATCTGTTCCATAGTCTTCCCTGGTACCAAAGTCAGACTGACAGGCCTGTAGTTCCCCAGATCCTCCTTCCAGCACTTCTTGTAGATGGGTGTCACATTTTCTAACCTCATAATAGCTAAAGGTAGTTCCTTCTCAAAAAGGGCCTCTGTCAGTATACACCCAAATAAAGTTACGAAGAAGCGCTGTTATTTGTCATACCCAGAAAATGGGCAATTGTTTGCATTCCTGTTTTAATGCTGAGGTTTAAAAGCATCCTAAGAAAATCAATCAACACTGATAACTTTGATGGAAAAAGACACACTTGTATACGTTGATGGGACGTTCCTGAAACTGTGGAGATGCCACCGAGAAGGAACAGAGACAGTCTTACTTGTACACCCAGAGGTACAGTACATAGTGTGTTTGTCCTCCCACTTTGACAACTATTTCTTCCTTGATTTACAGAGGCACATCTGTCAAGGGAATTATGTCATAACCATTCATGTTCCCTGAAGTAGATCTTAACAAATTCCCCACATAATAATTAGACAGCAATCAACAATCATAGTTACTTCATTTTTTTCTAGGCTGTTAAGCTATAAAACAAAGAATAAGGTTAAGTGATTTTTAGTAGATTACTACATAGACAGTAAATGGCATGGAAGTCATCACACCATCTGATATACTTCCATTCTGAACAGTTGTAAAATTTGTGACTGGGCACTCATGTTCACTTTGTTTAAAGTTTGGAAAAACTGAATATATTTAAGTACTCCTGAAGACAAGGATTTAATACAGCACTTTCTATAAGGACACACAGTAAGACTGCATTTGTGCAAAGCCTCTGGTAGAGTTCTCCATTTATTCTCCAGTTAAGAACAGTTCTTCTTGGTGTTTCTGGGCTGAGCCTGCCAGCTGCTTTTGATGGTTTTTGTCTCTTCTCAGCGTGAATCAGTTTCTGGCAGGGCTGGGCCCTTGACTTAGTCATATTCTGAAAAGGAGCATGTGTGTCCATCACATGCCTGGACACTGAATTTGGGTATGTTACTTTGCCAGTTAGTGCCTATGTTCCCTCTCTCTTATTTTTATAAACTGCAAATTCTTTAAGGCACTCTTGTGCCCCAGTTTTTCACAGTGCTTTTTTAGAGCAGGAGCCTTTGGGATTACTGCAATGTAAATAAATAACACTGAATAAACCTATAACAATAACTAGAGCTGTAACAGAGGTGTTATGTGAAACAAGCTGAGATTTTGTATATGAGCCATTAGATGTGTGGGATAAGATGAATTTATTAAATCTGAAAACATAAGCATACAACGTGCACACAACCTCTTAGTCAACAGTGAACATATATAGACACACATATTATATATGCTTAACCTATTACATAAAGTGGATCTAAAATGTATTACATCAAATAAAGTGTGTCCTCTAGTACCATGTGCATTATAGGCACTCAGCAAATAACAAATACAATTGAAATGACATAAAAATTAAAATGGACTATATTCATCACTTCCTAACCACAATCCTTAATGATGCTCGCAAAAAAGAGGGCAAAGTTATGTCAGCCTGTCATTCCTGAGGTACACGTGACTGAGTTCACCCAGACATATCTGAAAAGCTTTGAAGCACCTAGTGCAGAAGTTGCACCATCACAGCCTTACGTTTAGGATGCAAAAGCCTTACTTTGATCCCAGGCAAATACACAGCAACTGAGTCACATACTGCCTCAGCTATAATATTATTGGTAAAACAAAGCATTAAACAAGTTTGTTTAAAACTTGTTTTAAAAGGTTTATTTAAAAATAAAATATATTTAAAGCTAGCTTACACATCTGTTTGCAGTGCAGCTGAGCCTCTGAATTATTTTGTAAACAAGGTCCAAAAATCATCCTCAATGTATTTTATCAAAAAAAGAAAATTCAGTCTTTTGAGTTTGTGGACTACTGCAGTACTACATCTATGACTAGGTTTGCTGCCTCTGCAGTTTCTACTTCATGGGTAAAGTGAATTAGACAAGATTTTTGTCAAGTGAGGTACACAGGACCTTGTCTTTAGCATTGCATCTTCTGCTTTGGAACTTATATTGTCCCTGCCCTGGAGTATTTGTTCCTTTTTGCCTCCCTACCAGCCATGACAACAGGATGCACAATGAAAATCTATGTTTACAAATCTTGCATGCAAATGATTACGGAACAGCCATGATATCCAGCAATTTAAATTTGTTGACAGAGTTGCTAAGAAACAAACCTTTTGATTCTGTTAAACCCTTTTTGATACACCTCCATGCTCTGACAGTTGAAGTTATTGAACAAGAGTGAGGACTCTTTAAAAGAGGATTTTCTGACATTTGCTATGTTTTCAGAGGCTGTAACACAACATTGAATATTCCTTCAGTGTCAGTTTTATTCAGCAGCAAAGTGTCTGATTCCATATATATATTTAAGCTATCCTCTATTTCAAAAAAAATGGTTTCAACACTTCAGTACTACCTTCTCCCACTCATACGTGCAATTGTTTTGTGAAGAATTGTGATCTTTACATGCTCCCCTGCCAAATTCCTTGTAAGTTTTTATATTTTTTCCAATCTGTTCTTTAAACATCCCTTCTCTAGGGCATTTTCACAAAGGACCTCATAGCATGCTACTCGGTTATCAACAGTAAAATACACCATTATTTTGACATTCCAGTGTTAGGGAGACAGCTGATGTTTTAAGAACGTATATTTACACTGTAGATACCTAACCATTAAATAGTGAAGCAAAGTTGGGGAAAAATACAGGGCCCAGATTCCTCCCAGGTCAGACTACCTGTATCATTTAGCTGATAAAATTAGAAGCACTAACATGTAAATTCTTGTCAGTAAAAGAAGATGATTTAGCCCTTTAGGCTGGATGAAGCACATTTTGGAAACACCTAACCTTCACTTCATCACTTAGGCAGCCTAGAGCAATTTTAGTCCTAATTTAAACACCTCAGTTATGTATTTCAAGTTAGGCAGAATTAATCCTAGCCTGATTGATCATAAGCTTATTTTTCTTAGCAGGCTTAGCAGTTGTAATTACAACCCATCAGCATTGATACTACCTTTTGTGCATGGCTGTCACATTGTTGCAGTCAATGTCAAATAGGGAAAAGGCAGATGAGCAAAAATTTCAACATTTTTGGGGGTGGGAGATAAGCAAAGACAATTATATGACAGAGCCAGAAATGAGAGCCTCAAGGAAAGAACATGTGACATCTTCCCCCACTGAAGGCATACACTGCTTTCCAAGATCAACATAGGACTTTTATAGGCATTTTGCATTTTTTCTGATGTGAAACACAGGAATTTAATGTCATATATCTGCCACAGTGCAATTTTTCATCAAATAAAATGGCTGCACAGTCATAAACTGAAAATGCAGAGGCAGAAGGATGACTCTGGGAAGAGACAGATCAGTCTATGGTAGTCAAAAAAACACAGGAAAAGAGAGTAGAGTAAGAAGGAATAAGTCACTTTCAGATTTACTCGGAAGCACCGAAGACTTTCTCTAACCTACCATTTTCTTTTCACATTTTATTCATAAGGACCTTTCTTTTCGTTGTGAAAAAAAAAAAAAAACAAAAACACGTCTTCTGAAATTGTGTAAAAGTGTTTTGAGAAGGATTTTTTAAAATGTGAAATAAATGTAAAAATAATGAGTCATACTCTGTAATGGCCATTGCAGAGTGTGCATTAGAAGGCAACCAGAGCACTCTCAGCATGCACTAATAGCTTGCTAATGCACAGCCTTCAGTGCCTTATTGCTGTAGTCGACATTTACCACAACGAATATTTTGCAGCAAGAAATATTTTGGGCTCCATTAGGCTTTCACAACCTTGAGCTGTGCTGGGAAGAGCTGGAAGTAGTGTGCTGTGAGCAATGGGGGCTGAAGACCTAGAGAAATAACTCACACCTTTGGCATTTGTTGGCATGTAGATGGGAAAGACCCGCTCCAGGCTCAGCCTTCACATGGTGGAAAACACCATTGCAGTGAAGGAGAGACCTTTCATCCAGTCTGGCTCTGATGGGAGGCAGTAGTGCAAAACAGCTTGTAACAGGGCCTTGGCTTAAACACCTCACAGGGTTTGTACCCTGGGACCACTGCGAGGTTCTCCTGTACCTGCCTCTATGTATCTAGACACCACAAATCACATTTTGGTTACTTCTGGCTTAAGACTCCCTCTCAATCCAAGCTTTCTAACAGCAACCTGTTTCCTTTCTCCCTCTCTTCTTTGTTCTGTGTGTGCATTTGTTCATGGACATGTCTACCAGGGATTGCACAGCTCTGACTGTACATTTTTGTACCAAAAAAATTTTATAGAATCATAGAATCATTTAT
>NW_008607492.1:80899-85746 GCF_000691845.1 Merops nubicus | reverse complement strand
CCGCACGCTGGACGAGGCTGAGAGTTTTGTTGCCTGGAAAACTGGATTCTGAATCGTGAGAGGCTTTGAATCCCCCCCTCTCCCAAATAAAACGAACCCCTCTGACTTCTTTTCTCAGCAGGAGGGGGAGGGAGGGCGGACTTACCATGAAGACGAACCGAAGATGCAGAGCCCTGCTAGCAGTGAGTCTGAACCTGATGGCTCTCCTCTTTTCTACAACAGCTTTTATCACGACCTACTGGTGTGAGGGCACACAGAGGGTCCCCAAGCCCAGCTGTGGGAAAGAGAAGAAGACAAACTGCCTCAACTACGGTGGGAATGGGACTGCAAATGAGACGAACCAGAACGTGGTTCACTACAGCTGGGAGACGGGCGATGACCGCTTCCTTTTCAGGTATTTCCACACTGGGATCTGGTACTCCTGTGAGGAAAACATCAACGCTGCTGGTAAGTCTAAAACAACTTCCTTCCAGCGTGGCTTGCTTTGTGCTTGGCTCTGCCAGATAAACACCCAGGCAAGCTGCTCTCTGCTCTCTCTGAAAGCAGATTCGCCCTGCAGAGAGAGAGAGAGGCAGAATTTTAACAGTTCTTTGTTGAAAAGCAACCTGTTTCCAGCGAGAGCGAGGGTTGGCTTGTTTACCTGCTGAGGGCCGCAGGGGCTGTGCTCCGAAGCCCTCTGCGAAGCCCCCGGTGCCACCCCCGCGGGCACTGCGGCCAGAGAGCGCTCGGTGCGTCCCCCCCCGGGAGATGCTCCGGGGAGCACACAAAAGACAGCGGCGGGCAGTTGCTAAGGAGGTTCTGCCATCGAATTGTAACTGCCCCCGAAATAACCCCCCCCCCAGGGCAGTGGTCTGGGTGGCAGGGAAAGCACAAAGGTCACAGTGTTTGTCAGGTTATAGCCCAGAATTCCTGTTTTCTGGCATCCCTTAAGGAAATGACCACCCACAAACCATTCCTGGTGGCTGGATTCTGTGTTTGTTGGAGTAGAGAAATGGCAGTTAAAGAGCACAACCGGGCACAAGAAAGCTCCTTTCTGTTCCCTGCTCAGCCATTTACTTGCTGGGAAGTACTCAAGAAGACATCTCCCCAGCTTATCTGTGCGTTCATTTCCTTTGCTGTGTCCTGGCACTTCCCAAGAAATAAAACACTGGGGGGTGGATGGAAGGCAGCAGCCATGGGACTGATTGAAGTCTCAACAGATGCAAACTGACAGTCCCTACTCCCAAAGCTGTCTGGTAGAGCTAACATCCAAACTCTGCTTTTGAAAGAGCTTTTTTTTTTTTCCTGGATTATGTGACTGGAAAATAAAGTTGATAAATGTGAAATAGTATGAGATGATGATAGCTCGTGGAAGCTGGTTCCACCTTGCTGGGCTGTTTCCATTCTATCCTGCCATTGCCCAAGGAGTAGACTGGGGAGTTGGTCCTTCACCACTGCTGGGAGAGAGGAGCAGTTAATCATTCTTGGTGTTCTCTCTCTGAGGACAGAACACATTCCTCAGTAATGGGAAGTGTAAGACAGCTTGGTAAAGTTGCTCTGTAAGGATGTGCTATAAAGAGGAGCAAGCTTTGGGAGCAGCTTACCGTCCATTTCACCCCAAGGTGCTATGTATGCTCACTGCTATTCCTGAGGATAGTGCTTCAAGGAGTAGTCAGTCATTAAAACTTGGTTTGATATATGAAAAGCAGAGTTCATGAAATCCAGCCTTGCGGCTAACAATAAACAGCTGCATCCTGAAATGAGGGCTCCAAAGTAACCCTCCTGATGTTAGAGGAAAAGACAGGAAAAAAAGACTGTTTCACTGATTTGGAAATAAACATAGGCCAGAGCAGCCTGAGTGAGCAGCTTAAGACTCTCCAACTTTCTGAGCGTCCTAACTGGGCTCGGGACAGCCAAGCATGCCCAGATCTTTGGCAGATACTGAAAGCTTTCCAAGCCAAGATTTATGTGTGAGATAAGTTGTAACTGTGTGACTCCAGCCCACTCAGAAAACCAAGTTATCTGTGGGAGAAGAGAAATACAGTGATCTATTCTGTACTGGATAAACAAAGCTGTGCTGTCATGGGTGATTTTGGGAGATAGCTGGAAGCCAGCTTTAGAAAGTCATGGTGAAAGCTGGAGAGAAGGGTTTGTTTCTCTCCCACACACACCACCAGAGCACCCACGTGTGTGTTTCATCTTATTTGAAACACTAACTTGAAGAAAATCACTTTTCAGTTAGCAGACCAGGAGTGACCAAGCTTTGGGAAGAATCCAGCCAGGTACAGGGACATATTAGCTTAGACAAACAGCTGCCTCGTCCAGGGTTTACCACAGGTTTTTTTTTTCTGATAAAGACAGGAACAATGTAATGGAGACATGTCTAAATTTACCCCTAAGAGTCTCAGTATAAAATAACCATGAAAGCTCTTCATTCACACTTAGGGGTTTGGAATGGCGGACTGTCAGTACATTGTCATGGCCCTTCACAGCCTGACAGGTGATCATTTTATCCGAGCTCCAGGGCAGTGAGGCACCAGCCAGCCCTAATCCAACAGCACTCTGGTCATGCTTACACCCCCCCCCAGCACTCAAGGACCTGTGAGTAATTCATGGGCTGACCACGCTGTCCACAGCACACTTCCTGACCACAGTCCTGCAGGTACCACAAGCCATACAGGCAGCACACTGTTATCAAACACCCCAGGATGCCAGGAAAACATCCAGAAAATACCACTAGCACACAGATGGGGTTGTAGTAAATGAGCCAAACTCCCTAGCTTGAATGCACTTCATACTTCCAATAACAACCTTCTTAAAGCTTTCTCTGTGCTGAAAATGACTGCAACCACAGCTTTCCCCCAAGCCAGGTCCTTCCAGTAGCCACTCCACAGCCCCACTCCCCTGGCAGCAGAACATACGGCCACCACCTATGGCCAGCACCATTCCTACAGATTCCTATCCCATATTCCTCACTGCCAATGCCCAAATCCAAGTAACATGAATCCCACCAGGAACACGTGAATACCACTAACAATCTCTGTGGTCACGATGCTGTCAAAACTCTCCAGAGCCTCCTAACAGTCCCAGTCGTGAGCTGCACTCTTCATCTAGCCACCAGGGTTTTGATTTCTCTCTCCTGACACAATACTGTCAGAACTTTCTGCTCCCTGCACTGGTGCATCTGAAACAGCAGCTGTTGTAGCACAGGCACCACAGGACCAGTTCCCAGAGGGCTGATACCACAAGGGACAGGATTGCAGGGCTCCCAGTTGGCTGAAGCAGCTGGGACTCAGTCACACCTTAAAATGAGAGGCAGATTTTTGAGTGTCTTCTCCTACTGTTTACCTGAAATGTCTGTGTAGATTCCAGAGGTTGAGGAACAAAAAGCATGTCACCCACTCCCCATGCAGAGACTAGCAAAGCAGGCCTGCAGCTTGTTGCAAGTTTCTGATTTTCACTGATATCTCTAACAGAGATTGAATGCTGTGATTATTTCTGAAATAATTTGTGAATCTGGAGTTTATTTTTATCCAGCATGTCTAGGATGGCTAAAGAATCCAAAAAGCATTTAGCACCTGAGAAATAAAATTGTGATACCCTCTGGGAATAGAGGGATTGGAGCATATCTGTTTCATTGGTGGGCAAGTCCTGTAATTATTTAGCACAATTTCTGACTCAAAAGTGTGCTGAATCTCAGTCTACCATAAAAAGGATGAAGGCTTTCCCTTTCCAGGTGGGTTCAATGCTTTGGACCCCACACACGTGGAGGTACCTTCTGTAAGGGCAATGCACCCAACCTCCAGAAGGCACTGAGTCTAAAAGCACACCCTACAAACTCTGCAGATCACACTGGTCACAAGTCCTGCTCTGCACCCACACGCTGTCCAGGGCACTTGGAGCCTCCTCCCAGGCTGTGAATTCCTTGGCTATCACCAGGCATTGCAGGGCTGAGCTCTCTATCATTTCATTCCTTCATGAGTATGACTAAGTGCACGTCTTATTTCATACTGGCAGTCTAGGTCTGTGCTTCTGTCGGTACTGGACACCTCACCAGGTGATGTGCTAACAGCAACAGCAGTAAACTGGGCGGGTAGACTCCGTGACTCAAGAGCTTGTGCCCTGCTCATGTGCCATGGAAAGATTAACACATGAAGCAGGGAAGGTGGCACACCCAACAGGTAGAGGAGCTGGAGAGCTGGGAAGCAATAACACATGAGCCCAATTTGCTCAGTAGTGTCTTTGCTTTGATTTGATTATAAAAAACCCATGAACTTAGGTCTTGTTTTAGTTGCTAATGAACAATCTCAGTAATAGTATCCCCTTGCTGCCTTTTAAGAGTATTGTCCTATTAAATAAACAACGAACCTTTCCCTGGTGCTCACCACACTCCACAAAGTCAGGGAGGTGGGGAATGGGTTTGCACAGGCTTGGTTTGCATCTTGGAATGGCATTTTGAGGGCAAGGGGCCTGTGGTTCTATGTATGGTATGTAAAGATGGGCCATAAATATAGACATGGGATGCACAGTTGAGAAGGAGCCAGAGAACGAGGGAGGTGTATCCTCCAGAAATGAATAAACCTGTAGCTTATAGAGGGAAGAACTTGCCACACACTTTCACAGATCCAGAGCAGAACTGCATCACCCTTCTCCCCCACCACTGTGTGATAATAAGGGTATGTGATTCACCTTAGGCAGCCGTCCAGAGAGAGGGACCGGCGGGCAGCACCTTGTGAGTACATAATTAAAAGCAAGAGGAATTGGGAATTCTTGCTGGATTATGAGAAATAGAATATAATTGGCATGACTGGAACCTGGCGGGTTTAGTCGCATGACTGGAATGTAAAAGTTGCTAGTTATAAATTGTT
>NW_008607492.1:24630-80868 GCF_000691845.1 Merops nubicus | reverse complement strand
GGTAAAAGGAATCGAGGAGGTAGAACTCTATATTAAAGATAAAATTTCCAGCAGTATCAGAACTGAGCCCAGGGGGGCCTGGATAATCTCCATCTGAGGATGTTGAAATAATTGACACATGAAAATGCAGGTTTAGTAGCAAGATTCTGCATATTGCTGTGTTCAAAGAAGGTTGGAAAGAAGTGATACAGGCCGCTTGACCCAGCAACCCCAGGGCAGTTTTCAGGGAAGATGCTCAGTGCATGGCAACAAATGGGTTTTATCCAAGGTAGGGATTTTTTAAAGGTAAATCTTTTTGCAAGATGAATCCCTTCTTAGAGCAGGGTAATGCATTAGGCCCGATTTCTATGGATTTACAAAAAAAATATGTGTTTAAGGGACTGTCCCACTGAAAATTACAGAACTACTACAAAGGGTGGAGGGGATGGCAATAACGTGGTGATAGATGTAGGCAGGATTCCATGCTGGGGAGTGCTCAACAGCCCCAGGCTCTTCAGACTGGAAGGAGGACACAGAGAGCTGTGATATTGGTAGGGATCAGCTGGGAATGACAGAGATCAGACAAGAAATAGCATTAACTGCTTCTGTGATTCAAGAACAATAAGGCATAACGGTCAAAAATAAATACTCCTTCATACACAGCTCCCTGCCAGGGAATGCTGTGAAGGCCAAAAGTGGGATTGCATAGATCCAGGGAGGAAACATCTATTTGTGTTACTAACGTGGTGATTTGAGAGCATCCTCTGACCAGGAAGTCCCCAAACTATTGATGCAAGGCTGATATCACAGGGGGAGCAGAGGAGCAGAATCACTCTCTACCCAGCCCTTCACTCTGCCCTACCTGCCACTGGATGAGGACACAGAGACAATGAAGCAAGTGGAGCTTTTCCTTGAATCTTTGGTGTAGATTTTACTTTATCTATTATAATGGAGATAAATAGTTTGTCAACTGGCTGAAGAACAGCCTTACAAGGAGGCTGTGACAAGTGATGTCAAAAGGGAGATGATCACACTGGAGATCAGCTATTTCTATTTGTCCTCAGATTTTCTTTTAGGACTGGTTCTGTTATCGTTGAGATAGGCAATCTAGGGGGAAAAAAACACCAAAAAAACCCCAGGGATACAATTCATGTCACCCTGTCTGTAAAAATAAAAGGCAAGGTGAATCCTACAGCAAACCTGTGGACATAAGCAGTGTAGATGTCTGTGCCTGAGCTCATCAACAGCATCATTACAGTCAGTAGAGAATAGTGAGTACTTCTTGGGGAGATTCAACTCCTCCTCATATGGGATGACCTGAGCCCTGGAATTACATCTTTGCCTCATTCACCAAACTGGAATCTGTCTAAAAAGTTACCATTTCTAACATGAAAGTCTTCATTTGAAGAGAATAATCCTACTTCAAACGCACTCCTTACATGTGGTGTGACACAAAGTCTGGGAATAGACAAGAGGTTTTTCTGCATAAATCAAAGGTGAGCTGGGCTGATGGAGTTGTAAGAATAGTATTAAAATCTTAAAAAGGTTAAAACCTCCAAAAGCTGAGGCATAAAATTCTGTAAGATCTCAGGTAGTCATGAATCACAGGCAAAAGATAAGAAACGAGTTGTGGGCCAGTATTTGCCTGTGGGGTGACTGTGAGCAAAGTGATGTAAAGGAAAGGTGTAATTCTAGGGAAGACTCAGCACCACTGTGGCAGGAATGGGTAGCACCAGTGCATCATGCCAGTACCACCATGTACAGGTATGGCAAGAAAAAGGGGGAAGTGAAACAGATGCAGAGGTACTTCAGGAAAGAGAATTTCCTTCAAGAAAATAAAGCCTTGTTTAGTATAACAAGTTGAAGATCTAGAGATGTGATGGTACCATATATATATATATATATATGGATAAATAGCAAGAAAATAATAACTTAAGTAACTTCTCATTGAGGGGAAAAGTGAAAATCCAAGGAGGGACTGCAGGATGTACATCTCTGGACCTCACCTCCACAGAGGGCAGAGGGAGCAAATGAAACCCATGACCTGAAATGGCTTCTTAAGGTCACAGAAGGAGCTGTGTGAAGGAAGAGGAATGTTTCTGGCATGAGGAGGCTTGAAGGGAGTCCTGCAGAGCTGATTTGTTGGTACCTTAAAGAGGGCTGAAAGGAGCCACCTTGGTTTGACTGCCTTGCCCACAGTGTGTCTGTACTCTATTACATGACATCCCTGCTTCAGGGCTGCCCCTGGTCACCAGTGTCACCCAAGAAAAAAAAAATATCTGCTGACTTGATGCTTCTCATGTTTTCCTGAGGGGCTTATGACTTCTCTGGTGCAGCAGAAGCTGGCTCCAGGTGGCCACGCCGTGTGAGGAGGTTGCTTTGCTGCTGTGGACATTGTTATAGCTTCTCAGTGCCTAATTGGTATGTCTGCTCATGCACTGAACATTAAACTGATGATCTAATTTGGGATCAGAAGGGAAATCTCCTTCAGGCTAGGTAACAGGTATAGTGACAATCTTTTTGCCTTTCTTTACAACATGGGAAGGGTCCTTTTCAGCCAAGCACTTGTGAGCTCCTCTTAACAAATCCCTGGGGCTTTTGCTTACAGGGGGAGCCAGGGCTGCCCAGAGGAATTCAAGCTGTGGGATTAGAGCCTTCAGACCTGTCCATGTTCCTCACAAGGACTCTTGCTCTCTTCCCACATGAGAGATGTGGTTTATGTGGTGGCAATTGCCTTCCTACAGACATTCAGGGTTTTACAGGGCAGTGGGGATGTTTTGTTTCTGCAGTACACTGGAAATTTTGGATTTTAGGCTCTCCTCATCCTGCTAGACAGACGAGCTGTACAAACACCTTCCATACAGAAAACATTGCCATAAAGACCCTGCAGGCTGAGACTCAGGATAAAGTAATGGACTAGGCTGTGAACCACTCCTGATTAAATAAGTTGTTTTCCACCTCACAAGCAAAATCTATGTTACTTGCTCTGCCCTTAACCATTTAACCAGATATCCACATATCCCCATGGTTTTTAAACGACACTAGACTCAGTCCTGATTTTAAAACTCTCCTTACACAGAACTAATAGAACTGGTTTACTCCTAGATCTCAAAATGGGCACTTACCAGGGAATAGTGTTGCTTCGAGCAGGATCCTCTATTAATCACGAATGGATGTCATGTTATTCAGTATTCTTGTTGGTAAACAAAATGGTAATACACATCTTGGCTGATCTAGCTTGCCAATGGCTACAACAGAGAGTAAAGAATACAAAGCAGATGGTATTACTGTGGAATGCAATGGCTTGGAGAACAGTCACAGGCAAACAAAATTCACTTCAAGGTGCTCCACCCTGCACTGGGCTGCATTTGGTGGGGAAAAGGGCACAAGCCTCACTGACAACGTAGGATTTAGAAGCAGAACCATTCCAGCACGTCTAGACCTGCTAGATTTAGAGAGCCCAAAAACCACACCTTGCTGTCCTTCAGCCTGGTTTCACAGTGCATGACCTGGCCAGACAAGAAGCACTAAATGAGAACATGTTAGAAAGTTATTAGGTACAAGACTGGACATCAGGTTCATGGGAGGAAATAGAAGCAGAGCTGGTTTTCACTCATTTCAAAAATGGATATTCATTTAGAAGTCTGTGGCTGAAAGGATAAGGTTAGCTTGTTTTCCATACTTCAAGTCAGGTGTGCCTGCCTGGAATAAACAGGACACCTCACCCAAAAAGAAACCAAGGGACCAGCTTTGGGTAGGGAAGGTGGGATAATTTTCTGGAGTTCACTTTGAGGCAGCCTAAGTTGCAATGGCTGCCAGGAACAGAGAGAGGATAGGTGAGCAAACCAGGGCAGAAAATCTGTTCTGGTGTTGATGTGGAGTAGAAACATAGGCTGGTGCAGCACAAGCTCTGACATTCAAGGCCTCCTCCCCACCAGCAATTCCTGTGCCTCTCACCTACAGCCACCTGCACGTGTTTCAACCTGTGACCTTGGGGCTTGTGTCCACAGGAGGTGCCCTTCCCTCACAGCAATGCTCTGCCCCAGAGCTGGCCTTCCCTCCACTCTGGCACACGTCAGCTTCTGATGTTTTCATTTTCTGAAGTCATGCCCTTCATGATAAGGAGTTTCCATCTTTGCTGTCAGTGTCTTTCATCTCTGCTGCCCTGCTCATGCATCTTTGGAGCTAGGGCACAGACTGAATGTAAATACTCCAGCTGGGCATTATCTGAAGAGAAACACTGGCATGGTTGAAAGGGAACCTACGTTGATCCACAGCTAGGAAATGGAAGAAATGGGAGCTATTGAACCACATTTCTTCTACGACCAGAGCTCTAGGGTCTTATTGGTTGGTTACTCCTTTGATCTTTGTTAATGGAACTACTAATGTAACCACACAGCAGAGTGTAGAAGGCACATCATAAGCCATCCCTCATCCAGTGAGGTACACATCAGCTGCATCTGCTGTGAAAAGCATCACTTCTAGTCTTCCATGGTTTTCTGAGGAGACCTTTGCCCATATCTTGTTTATTCTGGCCTAGTTAGATTAGCAAAGACTAAGCACAGTGTGGCAGATGGTCACCTGTGGGATGGGCAGGTGAAAACCATCCTCTTCCCATTCCAGGGCTTGAAATGTTTACCATAACTCAGCACTGTCTGATTTCATGCTTTGAGATTATAAAGTCAAGTCTAATTTGATAGCAGGATCGTTGAAAGCCTCTCCCAGCACCTTCATTTCCTTGATTCTCCCAATCATTTAGAAATGTGAACTCTGTCCACAGCCCCTGCCCCTGCCCAGCTCCCTGCTGCTCCAACAAGCCCAGGGGGACACTCCACAGCTGGATGATACCTCTCAGATAAAATTATTACTCTTTCTCTGTGAAGATGTGAATTGGGGAAAAAATGCCTGTCTGAAATGAAGAATTGGAAACCTTTAAGCATTTCCACTTGAAAAGACAGAAAGTTTTAAGGGTTTGAGTTTGCTGAGAGAGAACAGTCGTATGGCATCCAAACTGAAAAACAACCCCAAAAGTCCAAAAGATTGTGAGTTACCTCAGCAGTGGCTGGGAAATGGAACAAATTCTCATGTTCTTTGGAAGAAAGAGCAATGTTGCTGGGCAGCTGTCAGAGCAAAATAAAACAACTGTTTTCATAGTTCAAGACGTATTTTAGTGCAGTTCTGTGTGAACTTGTTCATTTTCCAGACAAGAATACCTCTCCAGTGAAATCAACGTGGTCAACTGGAAAATGGTGATTTTGCAGATTGATATTTGGGTTTCCTTTAGGAAAAATATAAATCAAATGCTCTGCTCTGGGATTGGTTTAATGAAAAGTGGAGTATTTTACTCGTTAATTAACCTGCTCTAACTCAGTGTGTGTGAGCTTATTAACCTGTTTTCCCTAATGGAGTACTTTATTTCACTGAGGTTGTGTCAGAGTCCTCAGCGCCGTCTGGGCTGGGATCCCTTGAGGTTATACCTTTTTTTAGACAAATACAATGACTTTACTCTCAGTACATGATGTGGGATCTAATCAGAATCACATGACTCCAGATATAATTAGAGAGATAAAGATTTGTTAGGGCCTACTGGGAAAAAAAAAGAGGACCTTGTCTTTGGTAGGCTGGGAGCCAGAATGTTACTAAAAGGGAATGCTGTTTAAATGAAATTTAATCATTGAAATTTCCATCAGAACTGTACTTTTGAACTCGAAAACTTTATGCAGAGTAAGTGAAGACAGACAGCTTGTTCATTTTTTTTGTGCTAGATGAAAACCAGAGTTATAACACAGCTGCTTCTTTCAGTCAGAGCTACCCGGTTGCTTTTATGTCAAGTCATTTAGCTAGAATATTTTGAAACCGTGTAGTTGGAAGACATACAAACTAGGATTTTTCAGAGCTGTTTTTATTGTGCTGCCTTGGTTATTAATGAGGCATTTGTTACTGGCTCAGGGAGGAAAGAACTCGGGGGTGTCAGATCAATAGGTGTCATCCAGGACATCAACTTCTGGTCCTTGCTATTGCAACAACCACGTTACAAACTTAGAATATTGCCTTAAAGCCCTTTTTGTGTGTGTGTGTGTGTCTTTTCTGCCATCTCACCAATTTCCAGTCTAAACCACCAGTTTTTGACCTGTCCCCATGCAGCTTCACCGTGGCCACAACAAGGTGTGCAGAGCATACCTGGGAAAGTATCCCAGAGCCCTGGAGCCAATACAGCAGGCAGAGCTGATGGCTCTGTGGGACCTGGTTGTCCTCATTTTCTGCCAGGATTGAATTTGGGAGATTTGGAAAAGCCACTTCTCTTAGCTTTTGCTTTCAAATGATTGTTCAGGCTCGGGAGGTGCTGATGGCTTTGCTCTCTGCCTGAGGAAGGTAAGAGGAATAAGCCTTTGCCTCCAGCACACCAGCTGCCCAAAGTAAAGGTGACACTGCAGTAGGGTTCCTCAGTGGAGGAGAGAGAGCAGCCCACTGCCTCCATGTGCTAGGGGAAGGGAGGTGTCTGGCAGACTGCTCTGCCTATCTGAGGTGACCCCTCCACCTCCAACTGCTCGTCAGTGTCCTGCAGAGCCTCCTTCCCACCACTCCAGCACTCTTACTCTCAGCAGCTCATTCACTCCCCCCAGAGTTCAGCTCTGCCTCAGCAGTGCCTGCTTTTCCAACAGCCTTCTACTTTTACCTGAAATGATTTGATTTTTCAGACCTGAGACAATTTTCACAAGTAGGTGCCACAGACTTGGACAGGCTGGAAGGTCAGGACTTCCCACCACACTGTGAGCAGCAGAAGGAAGAGGATGGGCCTCATGCTAAAAGCAAGAGAGAGAGATTATCTCCTTATGCTGCTACGACTCTCTCACTCTTGTCCAGGCACTGATACAATGATAAAATCCACATCTTCCTGCAGACTGTTCCCTAAGAACACAGAAGCCAGAAGCCCAGCTTTCTTCAGTAGGAACTACTGAGGAGCTGGAAAGCATTTGACCAGCAGAGCTGCAGGAGCTTCCACAGCTTCAGAGCCATGAAACGGGAAATGTCTCCATGGGTCTGTCTGAGGACACCCTGTGCATCCTCCTGGGAAGCTGATCCCATGGGACTTTAAGGCCCAGGGAATTACTCCTCCCTTGCCTGTTTGCTGCTGGTGTCCTTCCCAGCCCAGGCTAGGCACACATTGAAGCTGTAGGTGCACACACACGTGCAAGCATGCACGTCACTAGTGCAGATGGCCACATAACGCATCACATATGCAGATGGCTTGCATAACTTTCTACCTCATCCTTGGGAAGCCACAAATGAAGCCAGTACCAAGTGTTTTGCTCTTATTGATGTTCAGGCAGTTGGTCAGTCCTCTCTTCTCTACCTCCAGCAGCTCCCTGACACTGCTGAGCTCCAGAGAGCTTCCCATCCACTGTACCTGGCCATTGCTCCTGCCTGCGAGTGGAGAACATTCAAGCCAGGTCACATTTCTTCTTCCTGTGTGAGTTACGTGCAGGAGAGTTCACTCCTTGGCTTTGGCCCCTGTAAAGTCACTTCCAGAACTCAGTGAAGGCAGGACTGTCAGGGGGATGAGCCCTAGACACTGCTCTTGTTGCATCTCTAAACAGCCTTTTCTCTATTCTCTAACGACTCTCCAGGAGCATAGTTATGAGGCAAAGATGCATCTGGAAAAGGGCAGCACAGCAGGATAAACTCTGCCAAGTCTAAAATTAAACTTAAGAGGGCTTAAGAGATCAGTTATACAAGATACCCAAAAATAACTTAGAATAAATCCTAAGAGGAACAGCAAAAGCACTGCTGACATCTTCAGTTCTCAGTGAGATTCATGTCTGCAGGTTGAAGGATGAATGTGGTCTATAAATACCACCAGTGGTTACCAGTGGAAATGGAGGAAGGGTTTCCAGTGCTCCAGCAACAGGGCCAACGAAGGGAAGTGTTCTTCATCAGGAACTGCTTGTGCAATTCCTGCCACAACCTTTAGCCAGGTACAATCAGCCACTGGAAGGGAAGTGATTTCCCTCTGTCTCAAATCCCCAGCCATCCTGTGCACTACGGCTCCAAAAAGAGCTTTTCTGGACACTCCAGTATCTCTGTCTGTAGTATTTAAACTGGAGGCCTCAGCCATGGCCAGTTCTCCTGGGAGAAACTGTCCTGGGCAAGCTGATTTGAGGGAGAACAAGGATGCATGTTCCTGCAAAGAGCCTGTGGTCACACTCTACATATGTCCTGCAGCCAAACTCTGGTACCATCACCTTCCTCAGCACTCACACGTCAGAAGTGGTTTGTACCTTGCTGTGTATCTGAGAGGCACCATACAACTCCAGCTCTCAGAAGAGCCTGTGCAGTTTCTGTGGCAGCAAATGCCATTCCCCTCCAGCTGTCTTGGGATAACATGCCAGAGAGTCAGGTACCTGTTAAATGTTCCCAGGAATGTGGCTTCAGGTCCACTGCAGCCACAGATAAGTGATGACTGAGTGCTAGCCAGTCAGCTTCAAATCAGGTTAAAATCAAACTGATAAAAGTCATAGTAATAATTTTAATAATTAAAAAAAAGAAAAATCTTAAAAAAAAAGACCAAACCCAGCCACAAAAAAACCAAACCACAGATCCATATGGCTAGAATAAAAAAAAAAATCCTACTTTATGTGCTTATACCAAGTCCAAATCTAAAGGTCACTATCCTTGTATTGGCTTGAGTTTATGTCAATGCATTCCTGACACACTTCATGCCCTAAAACTCAGTCTCTGAATGGGAATGATTCCTGTTTACAGCATAGTATCTTTTATAGTTCACCCTGGATTTCTTGGTCAGGGACCTAAAGTACATAACATGTGAAAAGAAGTTGATGGAGATGGATTATTCATCTGCTTACAAACAGAGAAAGGGTGGCTACAAAGATGACAGAGCAACTAGAGGGTTCAGTTTGGGTGTAAGGAAACCCTTCTCCAGAAGGGTGGTACAGGCCTGGGAGAAACTCCATCCTTGGAGTCACTAAATAAGGGGTATCACCATCCTTGAAGTATTTCAAGATTTGGCTGGGACAAGTCACAGTTGATGTGATTAGGTGTTAGTGATAGGCCTGCCATGAATGGGAGGTTGGACAAGAGTCTTGTAAGGTCCCACCAAGACAATGCTTCTGGAATGCTGTGATTTCTGTGATCTCTTGGTTATCTTTCAGTCTGCCTGCCCCAAAAATTTAACACGTCCCATCTGACATTCCTTCTGCTCAGGCACAAACTGCTCTACTCAATTACCTCTTTGGAAACAAAGATGGAGCTTTGATAAGTCAGGTATCACTCTCTTGTCTTGACTGTGCCTGGATTCACCAAGTAGAAATCCTTCCCCCTGCCATGGAGATATTAAAATGCTCATTTCAATGTCAAGTGAGCTTTTTCTTTTATAGCAACTTACATGGAGACAAAAAGACTATAGCCCGTGTACGCAACACTTTTTAGCTTATTTAGCACGTATTTAAAACTGCAAAAATTGGAAAGTGGTAATAATAACATTATAATAATAGATTGTTATTTCAGCACAGCTATCACTTGAATGGTTACATTTATCTCAATTGTGCCAGCAAAGACAGAAGAGAGATTAACACTTTATATTGCTTTGTACATCTAATTAATTGCAACTAAGAAAAAATTACATCCTGCCTTCAACATCACCACAGCATTCCACTGTTTATTCTTTTCTAATGGCTTACATTTCCTAAATCAGTCTTTTGACTGTGCAATTAAAATTTGAGCAAAACTAATAAAACCCTCTACTCCTATAGCTGCCTTTGCATCAATTAAAGACTTAAAGGGCAAAATGGCATCTTCTCCATTACCTCTGGCAGGCATGCTGTGATTCCTCAAGGTGGGCAGGCCATTGGTCACCCTGGAACACATATCAAAGGAAACACTTGGTGGATGGATGCACCTAGAGCAGAGGAATTATTTTATAATATCTGATTGCCTGAAAAAGTAAAAAGAAAGGTCAAATATTCACCCTTAAGATACATTCCCTGCCCAGACACAACAGGCTTCTCAAGAGCATCTGCAAAAATGGAGGTGGAGTCATGAAAAGAGAAAATTTAATTTACAGTGATAAATGGATGCAGCAGCATGAAGCAGAGGGGTTGGTACAGGGCTGTGATGGTCAGGAGAGGAATCTACCTGCTTTTTTAAACTTTATTTTTATAATGCCATGCAATTGCTTAGCTTGCCTTGTGCTTCAGGTTTTGTCTGTCATATCTGTCTATTGAGACATCTGTGCCCAAGGCAATGGCCCATGGTAACCCAACCACCAGAAGGAAAAGTCTTCTTCACTAAGTGTGTTTCATAGCCCAGGTGAAGGGACTGTGACCCAGCAGGAGGGTTTGGTCCAGGATGGAGGCAGAGGTAAAGGGCTGCTCTCTGAGAGACAACCCAGACCTCCTGTAGAGACTCAGGTGGGAAGGATGGCAGGAACATCAACCAGAAATAGGAGGCAAAGAAAAACCAATCAACTTCTGTCTCCTAAAACAATCCTTTTCTTTTAAAGGTGAAAAATGTCGAAGTTTTATTGACCTCGCCCCAGCTTCTGAAAAAGGTAAGAAAATACAGTCAAGGCTTCTTCCAGTTTATGAATTTCATCAGTATTATTTCCTGTCATCCTTGAGTGCCAGGGAAAGCATTATTTCCTAGGAACACAAGGACTTACACGTCACCGAGATAACACACAGCCAGGTGAAACAAATGCCAAGGAGTTCAGACAGCTGTTTAGTCAGTTTATGAAGATCTGACATTTCTCTGGTGCATTTTCTCTTCATTCAGCTAAACTTTTTTTCAAGAAAATAAATATTTATAGCATGATACAGACATTTCCCTTCCTCTTCGAGTGCAGAAGGACATGCCACATGGTTTCCTCAGGCAATGGAGACCTTTATGGCCAGAAAACCATAGTCACAGTGTAACATATCTTTGTGAGAGGGAATCATTTAGATCCCTCAAAAAAATAAAAACGTTCAGAGTCAGGCTGCAAACGTTTTCTTTACCCTGGTATTGGAGTTGTAAATTCTCAATAGCATTTTTACCCATGTTTCAAAATAGTATTTATCAGGAAAAGAAATAAATGTGTATTGTTCAATTAACAAATAGGGCAGCTGAGCCCGTGCTGCTCCCTGCTCAAGACAGAACACTGCCCACAGCTGAAGAGGTGCCCAAGTTGTGTCCTTCACACTAACAGTGGCCATCTGGAGAACCCAAAGGACAGATTTTGTGCAAAGAAGTGATATATTTCGTTAAATCACTCGAGACAATCACAGAACCTCTTGGGCATGCAGGACCTTCATCAGGTCTGACAGAGGCAGCAAGTAGGGTAAGGAACAGTTGTTCTGAGTTTGTCTGAACTGCTGATCAGCTGGACAAATTGAAAGAGAAGGGCAATAATCATTAATAAAGCAGTGGGGTATTTTACTCAGAGAAACTTAACAGAGACAGTCTCTGTGAAATCCATTGTAAGTAAACTGAAATAAATTATGCACAGGAGGGAAGAACAATCCTGGGATTACTGCCACTAATGGGCTCCGAGTTCAATCTCACACACAAATGGGACCTTGGGGTATAACCATGCTGATGAAATTACCAGCTCAATGCTCAGCAGCGGTCAAAAAACAGTTAGAAAGCATTAGCAAAGGGTTTGAGAACTGAGCAGAGAGCACCGTGTGCTGAGGACTGTGTACTCCTGAGAGCTTCACCCTCATGGGAAATGGAGTGTGGTGATTTTCACCTCTGCAGTCCAGCAGTGAGGATTAGCAGAGCTCTGGAAGGCTCTCAGCAAGGGTGAGAGTAAGTGTCCTCAGACCAAAGGAAAGCTATGAGGAGAGAGGAGGAGTGATGGACACTCATAAAGGTGGAAGAGAACTGAAGAGGCAGCCTGGGGATGGCCACTGCCTTTCCCACTACAAGGACCAGTGGGAATTGCATGACACCTTCAGGAGACAGACTCAAAACAAGTACAATGTGTGTGTGTTATAAAGGCACCAAGATGTTTTTGTGCTTTACTCATTTTCTGTGCAAGTTGATTAAGGTGCATAATGCTTGGTTGCATCACCCGCACTTCCCAAAACTGCATTTAGTGTTTCAAGTATTTCTTTTGGTTATGTGAAATGTGGTCAATTGTTTTTTTCTGTAGAATTTTGGAGGTGCTGCACAGTGTCAGAGTGTATTTCTACTCTATTCTATTTTTTTTCCTTTCTGAGGAAGAAGGGCTCTTTTGGTGGAGTGGCATAAAGACAGTTTTATCTCTCTCTTTCTGAAGTCTTCCTATGGAGTTGTAAGATAGATTGACAGAAAGAGAGGGGAATGCTCTGTCAGAGATGGAGAGTGCTGACCATTTGACTCCAACAAAACCAGGATAAATTCCACAACTGTAGATCAAGTTGGACACTGCAACATAGTCTGAATTTTTCACCATTAGTCTTGTACAATCCAGAGAGATTTTCATCACATGTGAAGAGAAAATTGTGTGTCAGTGATGCCCAACTTAGTTTCACTGCAGAATTCTTTCACTTAATCTGCTCTTTTCCAGTTAGAATTTTCTACTCCTTTAATTGCTTCAGCCTCTCAGTCACCATTGACTTTAATGATCAGAGACTTGTCAGCTACTCAGGTACACCTAGTACTGGGACAGATTCTTGATGCTTCTTCTAAGTAAATGAAATTAAATAAAATGCAGTGAAAATGAAATTTTGAGTTCAGTTAAATAGACATATTGTCTTTTTCACAGTCCATTGTTTAACTGTGAGTTTTTGGACTAACATTATCTTCACAGAGAGACTTCAGCTTATTCAGTATCTGTACTTATTGCTAGCACCAATTACCAGTAAAAAGTTGTTGTTCAGGGTTTCAATTATCTGTAATGTCTCTGAGTGCATGCTCCATTACTGCATCTGAGCACTCAGGCTTTCCAAAGTTTTCTTTCCAGTTGGTTTTCCCTGATCCAGAGAAGACCTCTGTCTAACCAACTTCTAAGCTAAATACAGGCTGTCAAAGCCTGCATCTCCTAAGCACATCATCCTCCACTTTTAAGACACATTAAAAAGGAAGCCTAAGAACACACTTAGTCTAGTTGGACAGTTCTAGAGTCCATCACCAAGTCAGTATAAAACTGCTTCATAATATTCAAAACCTTCTTAGCATGGAAAATCCAATCACCAAAACTCACAGTAAAAGAAAACCATCTCATGTAGCTTAGCTATATCCTTACCACAAATCTTGCATTCATAAATGAAACTGTTTCTTATTCTTAGTGTAGAAATGTAATAGCTTATGCTTGAGCTTCCTATCTGTGACCCATTTGTGCAGATCTCCAGTGCAGCTGGATGCTGGATCCCTGATCTGTTATTACACCCTTTGCATATATCACACTTATGACATACTAAAAGGAGGCAGCAAATTTTGGGGCAAACAGACCCACAGTGTGGTATAAATAAGCGTTTCCAACCCACACTAGGAGAGCTCTTCCCTGCATTTAAGGCAGCTGCCAACAATCTGTCAGAACCTTGTAAGCCTAACATTGAATTTATTAGCTGTTGCTGGTTTTGAGTGCCAAATCTGCTTAACAAAATAAGCTGGGTGATGGTAGATAATAACTAGGAAAAAAAAACAAACACATTTTCTATGTTCACAAATACTTCTTATGACAGTTTCCATTTGCCATCGATAAAAGATGATAGAGTAATAACTACTTAGATTGGCCAGGACCTTTAATGGGCTCTCACAGAGCAGATGTTGTTTGGTGCCATGAAGTGTTCCATTTCCTAATTTTCATTGTGTGAATGTAAGTAAGAGAGCAAGTTCTTCCAAAGGAGTTGGAAGGAAGCTGCCACAGTATGCTGGGACCTGGTCTGAATTGCTCCTGGGATTGTCTCCACAAAGTTTAATCTAAGTTTTGTTCCTGATGAGTATTTTGATGTCCAAAGAAGAAAAGGATATCTTATATTCCCATTACCTCAAATCTGTGACCAAGAATACTTCCAAGAGGCCATAGAGGACCCATTCAAAAGGAAGAGATCTAGGTCAACTATGTCTGGAAAATGTGACACCACAGTGGAATGTAAAAGGCAGCAACATGTCCCATCAAGTGTTCTGATGAATGACTTCACTGACTAGCACAACACCCCAGCTGTACACACAGAGATCTTCTTACAGGTATGGCACCATCTGATCCAAGTTACTCAATGCTCTGTAAGGCCTCACTTGCTTCAGCTGTGATATCTATGGAATAACACCCACAATGAATGGCAGAGCAGCAGGTCAGCAGCAGCTGCCTATGCTGCAGTGCTTTCTTCTTATTTATAGGGAAATTCACATGCATAAAATAAACAAGACTTTTTAAAGACCACAGAGGTTGAGGCAAGGCAAAACCTTACAGAAGGAAAATGCTTATTGCTAGTGGACACTTAAGAACCCAAAATGTTACAGGGGACTTTTTAAATTAGAGCCTATACTGGCAGAAGTAGGAGATGTCTCTTGCATGTCCTCCACACGATGATGCATCCTGTAGAGATGGAGCAATAAAAATTCTGTATTGTCTAGAAAGTAGCTGGCAAAAGTAAGATAGCACATGGCAAACAGCAAATAAACAAATGCAGTCCCACCTAAACACAGCACAGAAAATGAGAGAGCTGAGCCAAATATATACATGCTTCTAAGCCAGCACTACAACAGCAATTAATGAGAAGAGAAACTAAATACCTGATTTTAATACATACTGACATAATAAGTGTACCAGAGATTTGATGGGAGAAAGATAATTAGTGGGACAATAACATCTTGGTACTGATTAACCTGAAAGACAAAGCAGGTGTCATGTACCAAAGCTGAATCAGAATAACAAGGTAATGTCATTAATGAGCAACGCAAGCTCTATGGAGAGATTCCAAGATCAGATAAAAATATACAGAATTCTATCAGTGATCACCCATTGGGAGAGCTTACAGCAGTAGGGTTCAACTTGATATCAGAGAAGGCACGAGGACAGAAAACAGCAGGAGCAGACTCCAAAACCCCACGTGCAGACTGAGAGAAGGTTGTGCTTGGTATGATACAGAGACTAAAATTTGGACAAACTCTGTGAGCATGGAGAATTCAGTTGGGAAATTCCTAACTCCTGATTTACTCCTGAGTGGTGTGAGGTACTTGGTTCAAATGCAAGAGAAACCTTTTATCAGTAACTAAGAGAGGTTCAGCTTCCTTGAAGAAGCAATGAAGTTTTTAAAAAGAAGGGAACTCGAAAAAAACCAACAGCTGATTAAAAGAAATTAAAATATTCAGCTAAAAGGACAAATGGAGCTTGAAAACTTTAAAGATAGTGGATATACTACAGGCATCTAAACTATTCACAAATTTTTCTCAGTCACCATGTGACTGAGAGAAAATAGTGGATAATATTCAGTGTTGATCAACGAGAAGCAGTGAATGTGAAGAGCAGTCCTACCTTCACATATATAGTGATAGGTTCTGAATTAGCTTTCACCCCTCAGGATAGAGTTCTTGTAGTGATGACAGACACTTCTATGAAAACATTAAATCACTGCTCTGCAGAGATTAAGAAAAGATGAAAAGAAATATTAGGATCATTGTAGGAAATAAGGAACAAAACAAAAAAGTCAACATGCCACCATACGACTCCTGCTGCACCCACTCAGAGCACTCCCTGCACCTCTCCTCCCTCCCCTGGCTCAGAAAAGTTGTGATCAAATTTAAAGAGATCAAAAGAAGAGTTTCACAGTTGTGGTCAAAGATGGGGAATACTTTTTGGTATGAGAAGGACAACACAGAACAGATTTCAGGCTGGAAAAGAGACAAATGAAACTCATAAGAGCCAAGTTAAAGAACAAACCTTTTTTGTGTATCCTGAGTAGCTGTTGCTGAGAAGTAAAAAAGAGCCTAGATTTTCTAAAAGGACCTCTTAGAGACCTGCATCCAGTGAAAGAACCGTAATAGGGGCCTCACACAAGAGCTATGCACTTTCCAAAACACTTCTACTGTCTTCTTGAATGCTTTGTATTCTGCTTCTGTATTCTTGTATTCAGTATATTTTTAATGTATCTGCACCAAGTGACATAAATACCCACACAGACAAGTACCTGTGCACTTCTATTAGAGTTATGATTAATTATGCAAGGATAAAAAGTGTTACTAATATTTTATCTGTGTTTACTTACACATCTGTTATGAATCATTGAAGCTATTTTTAAAAGCTGATTAGATATACAGAGATGAAATCATGCTTAATAGGAGATTTTAAGCTCAATTCCCAAAAGCCACAGGCTTGCTTTTCACACTGGTGATGTGGAGACACAGACACTGGTTCTCTGCTGTGGGCAGTGCTGAACAGAACTCATTTCTCAGCCTAGTGCTGCACTGTAGGTCTTCAAAGAGAAACATTTAACCCAAATGTATTTATTAAATCGAATGGGATAGTGCTGATTTAGAGTATTTTTCATAGTCTTTTCCACTATATTACTTTACTCACTGTATTACAACTACCAGGAAAAAGAGAATAGAGGCACAAAGATGTGCCACAGTCTGCTCACTGCCACACACAAGATTAAATTCAGAACCAGCTCGATGACAGAACCATAAAGAGTCATAGAAAACACATCATCATGTATAAAAGAGTCCTTTTATGATTCACAGCTCCACCTCAGCTTTCAAAATAAAGAAGCTAATGAAGAACTAAAGCAAGACAAACCCCAGAAATCTGGCTTTTCTTCTCTCACCTAAGCAGATTTGGGTATTTATCATACTGTCTCTCATGTTTTGCAAACTGCAGCCTCTTGTCTAGCTGCCAGCCCCTTATCTATCTTGAACTGTCTTGTTTTATTCTAGTAAGTAGTTGTAGGTATCTCTGATGGCTTTCAGGGTCACGCAGCTTACTTTGGGATGGAGGAATATCTCTCACAGCTCTGTGGTCTGCTCCTTTCCTCCCATTTTTTTTTTTTAACTGCAGCCCAAGAGGAGCAGGCAGATGGTCTGAAATGATGAGAGTGTATTAACCAACAGACGGGCTGACTGCTCAGAGCTGAGTCCCTATGCCAGCCACAACAGCATGCTCAATGTTTATTCCTTTCACCATTTTTTATTGATCACTCCAATAATTCTTGCTTGGAATTCCCAAGATGAGCCAATGACTAAAGCCATCAAAATGCAACAAAGCAGACAGGACCAAAAATGTGGAGAAAACAGCATTCTACAGAGGTAAAAAGAATACCTTAAAAAAATCAGTAGTGCAAGAAAGCTAAACACCCATTAGGTCTCCAGAGCACTCACCATAAAACCCAGCAGATATTTCACATTTTGCAGTTGACAGCGTGCTCATAGCTCTGGAATTGAGTATAAAAGAAAGAACTGGTTTTCCCTAGTGTAGCAGAGCACTGTGTGGGTGCCACAGGCTGTGGAGGGTCAGCATCTTTCTGAGAATGAGGCCTTGACAAAGACTGTTGGAGTCACTTTCCACAGCCACCTCTGCTCCCATTCACTTCCTTTCCCAGGAAGGGTGACAACAAGACCCTGTTCCAATTTTTCAGCTACTGAGAAGTTCTGGGTCCCTCATGCACTCTTTAGGTCTAACACAGTAGCTTACAGAGAGGACTTTAGAGTTTCATCATCAAAAAACAAACCAAGGAGAAGGACCCAATCCCACCTAGCACAGAGGTGCTCTCCCTCCCACCTCCAAAACAAGTGTTACATTCATGAAGCAGGACATCTAGACCTGAGACCATCAAAGGCAAGGGAGCAGAACTTCGTTGCTGGTAACACGAACAAGGGTAAGAGCTCCCACACCTCCCTGCCTGCCACACCATGCCCAAAGACCAAGAAGAGCAAAATATTTTTGCACAAAGAAGGGATGACACCTGCACCATGGCTTCCTCCCTGCAAATTCACACCACATAAGCCTGACTTTTGCCCTCCTACATGGTTTTTTACCTCCCACATTGGATGACATCCAGTTGACTTGTCTCAGCCTCTCATGGTTCCCCTGTGTTGTTCAGCAGTTCAGGGACCTTGGGACAACTGTGAACCATGGGCTAAGAGGAGCACTTTCTTCCTCAAGTAACAGCATCAGTATCTGCAGCAATGCCAGTGAGGAGGTAAGAAGGATGCACACTCTGCAGGACACTGTTGCTTGGACACTGATGTCTCTTCAGCAGCCCAACAATGCAGGACCCAGCTGGTCCTTCAAGTGCAGTGCTCTGGATTCCATCTCAGTCAGGTGCAATAATCTCAATATCTCTTTAGGAGCACACGTTGCTATGGTCTGCTGTTTCTACCATATAGGAAGGGTTTTTGTCATATGAAAATGGATTGTGATGTGGTAAAACCCCCAAAGCCTCTACTTACTCATATCAGAGTTTCTCAGATAGCTCAAGGTTGAGCTGACAGAGGGGTCACTTGAGGGGATGCCTCGTGGCACCTCAGGCAGGCTCCAGCTCTCAGAAGAGATGTGTGACACCGAGCTGGGAGGAAGGAGGCAAGCATCAACCCTTTTAAGATCTCTTTGGCTGCCTGCACCACAGTCCAGTCTGATTCCTTGCTTGGGGACAGCATGGCACAGTGACAGTTCAGATGGGGCTGCTTTGGTCAGATCCTTGAGCTCCTCAGCCAAGAGGGCAGTTCTGCTGGTCAGAGGGCTGGTAAGCAGCAACCACAGATCATCTCCAGCATGGAGCTGAGACTGAGGCAGTGGGTGTCTCTCAGGAGAACAAAATCCCACTGAGGCATTCTGAGTATAGTTTACCCCAATTAGGAAGCTAATTTCTGTCTGAAAGCACCCCCAGAAATCAATGCAGGCTCTGGAGTGCTGCTGCTTGGGCTCAGGCAAGGCTGGTGCTTTCAGCAGGCAGTGGCCCATCACTTGCCAGGTAATACATTCTTTTTTTTTATGCTGGCATAATTTGCAAAAAGCACAACCAACATTTTCATGCACACAATTCCTGCCTGTGCTGCACAGAGCAGAGTTACCATGACTCAGGAATCTCCTGCAGGAATAGCAGTGTGATTTTCCCAGAAGAGATCCTTTATGAGCAAACAGCTCATGTTTATGGATTCAAAATGCTTTGAACTCTACCAGCAATTTCTCTGTTGGCCACCCCTTCAGTGTTGCCTTGAGAACATGTACTAATATTGGATCTTTAACAGACATTTTCATGACCTGGCCAGCCTGGAGGAGCAGACAGGAGGGGATTTCAATATTATTATTTCATCTGGAGATAGGACCTCACAGTCTGGCATCAGAAAGTCTTGGCGTAGTGAGCTGGCACCAAAAGTCCACTTTTGTGATTTGCCAACAATATGCATGAAACTCCACGGCTGCATGAGGTGGTAGGAGGTGTAGCTGTGCATTTAGACTCTCTAGAACTGGCTTATCAGCTGCATTGATCTCAAAAGCTCAGCAGTAATTGAAATGATGGTACTTTGTTTTGGAAACAGCAGCAAATGTTCATCATCCTGCACAAAATCCCATTCAGGTGGTATCCAGGTTCTTGGTATTTCAGCCCAAATTGGTAAGGAGCCTGACAATGGGTTTAATAATGCAACACAAGACAACTACGAACCCTGTCTGCATGTTGTGGGGAAAGAGCAGAGAAGAGCACATCAGTAATTTCTTGACATCCCTGAGGTCAGTGTAACCAGAGCTCTCACAGGAAAGCCAGAGTCAACAACTGTTGCTTTTTTTGCGACAGGAAATTGAAGTGGATTTGAACAAAGGATACTTGATGTCTTGACATGTATTTTCACTCAGGGTACTGTGAATGGTCCTCAGTGTTTCTTACATCAAAAGAAAAAGGCCAGATGCTCACAAACAGAATAACCTAGGACAACAACAGCAGCTGCCCAAGTTTCACATTTACACTTCTCAGCTTAGACACCAAGCAGTCAAAACCAGCTCAAAGCTCCTGGAAGTCACTAACCACACTGTTCTTTGGGTTCCTTAATCAGGAGTTCACTGATCTGGTACAATGCTTCAAGTTCTTCTAAGCAGAACTATCATTTTTTTTTTGTGATTCCTATTTCAAAGGAAATTCAACATTGGAGATTCCTGATTCAGAATGCTCCTTGGTGAGAGGTAGTAATGTGTTCATTTACAGTGCTTTCCCTGGTGACTAGGACTAACTAGAAATCACTTCAGGTTTTGTGAAGAACTTTAGAGCCCTGAGACTCATTGCAGGCTGAGGCAAAGCTTCTTTACCTTCCTGACAGAAAAATATTCAGTTTGCTTCATTCATTCAGAGATGTCTGCAGCATCCTCTTGTGAACACATTCTCTGGCAGATGCACTTAACCTCATCACCAGCTTTGCAGAACTCTACTCAGAATCTATGAATCTTCTTTCAAAATGCCTGACAGAAATGCAAGGGACTGATGTTGTCAGATGGTCCATGATGGACTTGAGTTTACAAGATACCAGTGAACATGTGGTTAAAAGGTCTCATCAGACACAATGAAGAGTATGTTCACTATGTCCATGAGAAGCTGGCACTGATGCTTTTCACCATGAACTCCAATCTCAGCACATTGTTGAGGAAATAAGTTCAGAGAACCAAAGTTCAGTAATGTCCCAGCTCATTAACTCATCTTCTTGTGAAGTCAGAATCTCTGGATAATGACAGAAGCACAGATGAAAAATGTGCTTTCAGCAGGGCTCTCTTTCCACCTTCATCAAAGCTAGTGATCATACATAGTGCAATCTGTCTTGAGATCAGAGGTATCAAGGAGATACAGTTCATTCTGGGGTAGGAGTCCTATGATGTAAGCTGACTTTGTGAAATTTTTTGGTGAGCCCCAGCTTTGCCATCTCAAGTTCCAAGTCAGCATCTCAGGCCAGGTCCTGTACTTCCAGTGCTTTCACTTGGTAACAAGGCTGTCCTGAAGATGGTGACCCTTTTACCTCCAGGAACAGCTTCACAGTCTGTGGTATTCAACCTCAGAACCATCCTACCTGTGATAACCAGCATAGGATCTGTGGGGCAGGAGAATAGACCCAAAGTGACTCCCAGGTGCAGGTTTTGGTGCCTGCAGGCTGGATGGACTGCTTGCACATACTCGTGCTTCTGAGAACGTTGGTGCAGGAGTGCAAGAAGTCAATTTTGATTTAATTTTGCTTTAAAGTAGAAGACTCTCCTTCCCCAGGAGGTCTCACCTTGCTGCCACAATGTCACAGCCTTATCTCCTGCAAGGTGAGCAGGGATGACACCATCTGACAAACGCTGCACATGGTGAGCAGGAGGCAGAGCAGAACCTGAAATCTTCCTGCATTAACATCTTCCTACAGACCCTCAGATACAGGCAGTTCAAGCAGGAGTCTCCAAAGGAATCAAGCACTGACTTTTCTGAAGGAAACATTTTTCACAAAAGCTGAGTGAGGCCAGGCAAATTCCTGGAGCAGAAGACACAGGCTGGTGGGAAATAAGATAGACAGAAAAGGTGACAGCAGAGAAGATAGGGAAAGAGAAGAATCCTCTGGAGAGCTGCTTCCCTGTCACCTGGAATGGCTGAGGTCTCCTCAAGAGAAGGAGCTCTCTACTTTGCAGGAAGGAGGCTGTGAGAGGTTGGAAGTGGAAGTAAGTGATGCCAAGTGACTGCCTCATGAATCTCATGTTGAGAGAAGAGCAGTGGGGGATCACTTCACCATCGGCATGGAACAGAAAGACACTGTCTCCTGAATTAATAACCTAAATCAACTGTTCTCCTGGCAGCCACAGGAAGATGAAAATCCAGCTAGAGTTTGCTTTTTCTGGGTATCATTACTTCAGCTGAAATTCAAAATCAAAGCAGGCAGGACAGGACATACTCAGCACTGTGCAAACCCTGCACCTATGACTTGCCTCCCCCCCATTAAATGCCTTTTGAAATGACACGGAGCAGACAGTCCATGTGCACCAGGAAGTGAGATGTGAGAGTCACAGAGAGCTCTTTGTCAGACAGGAACAAGGCCCAGAAAAAGAATAAAGAATTGCCTACATCTTCCCCAAGAAACTCCCCCAGTCTGTGTGCCTCATTTGGAACAGATTTCCCAGGACAGCAACACTCGTGTCTAGTTGACCTGTTCCTCAGAGCCCTAGCTCAGCTCTGTTTCTACTCCAGTCAGCCCCACCCCAGCTACTGTCCTTCCCTCCAGCTGCTCCACTGGCACACTGCACCCAGCAAATGTGCAATCAAACCATCAGGATGGTTTTTGGATGGAAGTGGCCTCTGGAGCCTCTGGTCCAAGCCCCTGATCAGAGCATGTACCATTAGATCCAGCTGCTTGTGGCCACATCTAGTGGAGAGCTGAATGTCTCCACAGACAAAGATGTTTGACCACCTATTTTGCTTAGCTCAGTAATTTCTGATGCTGCAAATTTTGTCTTATCTTACATCACTGTTCAGCTTTAAGGCCCTGGCTTTGTTATCTATGTACTTCCATTAGGTAACTGTGGACAGCAAGACCTTCACCTTCCCTTCTACAGGATGAGAGGGTGAAGCTCTCTTTGCCTTACCTTGTACATCATGTGCTGCAGCCCCCCTGACACTTCCTCACTGTCCCCTGTGCTCTTACAGCCCAAGTCTTCTCCGGCATATCAGGTTTGAAGACCTCCTTGCAAGGTTATCCTGATGGCAAACCCACTCTTGTCCCACTTTGACCAGGTGGATCCCATTCCTCTCAGTAATCCTTGTTCCTCAAAGAGGGACCTGGAACCTCCCATAGAGAAATGTGCATCTCTTCAGCTTCCTGTTATTTCTCAAGCACACTACACTTGTGTCCACAGCATCCAGCTTCAAGCAGTTTCCTAGGCAGGCGATAGAGAAAACCTGTGTACAGCTGATGTACCTCAACTGAACCCCCAAGTCATCAACCAAACCCTCAAATCCATTTCTGCAGGGCTGCACTACAGCCCCTTTTCCTCAAATCTGTACGGACAGGCAGGATTACACGGTCCCACAAGCAGAATCCAGCATTTGTCCTTGTTAAATTTCACAGAGTGGAGGACTTCACAGCACTCAAAGTCCCCAGGGACTCAATGTCTCCTCCTAATTTAGGACTGCCAGCAAACTTTCTTAGCATGTGCTCCACTCCTGCATCCAAGTCATTGATAAAAACATTCAAGAGAACTGGCCTTAAAGTTAAGGGCTGAGGGACACCACTAGTGACTGGCCACCAACCAGCCTGACGTTAGCCCATTGACCACCCCTCTCTGAACCAAGCCCTTCAGCCAGTCTTTCACCCCAGGAAGCAGAGTGCAAAGCCACACCACCTTCCTGAGCTGCAGTCACTACTACAGCACTGCCCTTGTGTGCAGAGACCAGCAGAAAGTATCTCCAGGAGTTGAAACAGGGCAATAAATATCTAGACAGATACATTGTGTATTGATCTTTTGAGTTTGGGCTGAAAGATTTATGAATTAGAACTCGTTAGTTAGGGCTCTCTGCTGACTCAGTTTATAGGTCAGGTTTAAAAAAATCTAATCCTTTCCAACTCAAACCATTTCACCATTCTCTTGTTACAGAAACTTCTGTTTGTGAGAAAATGAGGTGAAATCCCTTCCTAATCCTGCTGTACTGCAGAATAACTCCCTTGCTGTGTCTCACTCCTACCAGATGCCCAAATACCAAATTGACTAATAGTGAGAGAAACAGCTGCCCACTTTGAGAGGTGCAACATTACACATACAGTCACAGGGAGAAATTAAAAGCTTTAGTTTTTATTGTCTCTGTAGCATTGTTTAAAACCTCAAAAGGTCAGATGCAGGGGCAACAACAAAGGGCACATATCACCTAGGTACAAGGATAAAGACAAGTCCCCAGACAAAATGTGAGCTGGGATCAACCTGGTCACTGAGAGGACCCATATTTGGTGCGAGTGAGACTGATGATCTGATTTGCTAAGCTCAGCTATAGGCATTACCACACATGTTCCTACAGTGAGGAGAGAATGGATTAATCTAAGTGAAGCCTGTGGCAGTCTCTATGGTTACAGCCAACATTTGCTAATATAAGCCATTGTCTTCAGATGCTTAACTTGCCATGTTTCAGCTGCTTAGCTGAAATTTTCCATCACTGCTCATTGTTTCCAGGTGAATTCTCTAGCAATCGGGTTAGCAAATGTACTGAAGAATTCTAGGAGATCCTCCTGCTGAAAGTGCTTCAGGTTTGCCAGGGACTCAGTGTGATCATCTGTTACCATCCTCTCAAATTTACCCCATGGCTTGGTGACTTTAAAAGACTCAGCAGATTCTGCTAGAGTTTTTGTGCTGAAGTTTCCAAAGATGACATCTACAGTGGATGATTTAAACTCAGCCAGCCACTACCACATGGTGCCAGACCCACCTACCTGTGCACAACCCCAGAGTCCTGCAGAATGGGTGGTTCAGCCAAGGCACATCAACCCTGCCCTTCCCCTGAAGGACTGGTTGTACCTGAGGGTTGAGGAAACAGAAGGCAGTTCAAATTTTGACTCTGCAGCTCTTCAGGTGACTATGGTATAAATAACTGGCTCCACCCCACTGGTATTCTGGCAGGTTTTGCATTAGCCCCAACAGCAAAGACCAGTGCAGTGGATCCAAACACCAAGTCAGAACAGTCACTCACCAGGACTCAGCAGGACACCAGTTTCTGTGAAAGGCTTTCTAACAACAGGTTCCAACACTATGCTGTGATAAACATTTTAAAACCTGAGCTGAAAACATTTTCTTTGAACATTTTTGTGCAAAAGAGGCATCCAAGCCTGTTCATCTCCACCAGCCCAAATACAGCCATCAACACCATGCGTGCCAGATTCTGCTCATCTAAACCAAGCAGAGGGAGCAAAAGCAGATTGTGTCCTGTGGCCTGGGTCAGAGGAGCCATGAGGTTCTGGATACCCCCAAAGAGGTTCTTCAGCCAAGCTGGGTTCTTGGCAACAGCTTGTTCTTTCTGCAGCACCTCCACCACCCTACCACTTGTCCTATCTTCATTCACCCCTTGTTCTCTTTCCCAGAGTTTGGGTGGTGCTTTGCTAAATTTCACCTTGTTTGAACGCACCATTCCTCCTACATATTCCTGATTTCCTAATTAAATGTTACCAACTTTAACCCCTTGGAAGTGTTTACCAGAGAGATGACTGGTTGGTGGGTTTGTGCCTTGCAGGTGTCCTGTGGCTGTCAGTGGTGTCAGAGGTGTTGTACATCATGCTGTTGGTCGTCGGATTCAGCCTTATGTGCCTCGAGCTCTTTCATTCAAGCAGTGTGATAGATGGGCTCAAGTTAAATGCCTTTGCTGCTGTCTTCACTGTGCTTTCAGGTATGAACCTTCCCTTTCCCTTTTACTCACAGAGCCACAACAAAAGAAAATTCTCAGACTTTGGAAGAAATAGAAACCAAGAGCTACAAGACTCTGCTCTCCTCGTTTAGCTATTGCATCTTTCGGTTCCTTTGGAACAAGGACCACATGATAAATTTGCCTCTTGCCAAGGGGAGCTGAAAATACATATTCCTGATTTCACAATGGCAATGCATTAATTAGCCTTCCCCCAGCCCACATAGCCATTACCATAGCCAGAGCCTCCATTTTCAGCATCACCACACTGATGATCCCATAGGAAATAAAGAGCATTGCAAATTCTTTTTTTCTGTGTTAACCCTAAAAGCAGGTGAAGGTTTGATAATTCAAATCAAAGAAAGAAGCCCATCTTGTTCATTAGTAAAACTGAGAATGAAAGCTGTTCTAGCAATCACACTTAGGAGCAGCCTCAGGAGTAATTTGGAGACACATCCATCTCTCAGAACGATTGTATCAGGCTGTTTTCATGCTTGGTCTGTACTTGGAGCCCTTCAGCATACAAGCCTGAGGAATTCACTCCTCTAAAAGAAGTTAACACATCCAACCATGTAATTAAGTGCCCCTTCACTTCTATGCTGGCTAAAAACTCCACTTTCCAGGATTTATACAAGCAGCCAGTCACAGATGGCTTTTGTAAGCACTCCTGCATGGACCTCTTGGGCAGAAAACTTCTGCACTAAAAAGTGCATTTTGTTCAGCTGTATTTCAAGCTGAAAGACTATAATAGGCAGTGTACATTCTGTGAAGGTGTTTGTGTCTTCAGGGATAGCTTCAAACTGTGAAATAACTGTTAGTAGTATAAAATTTAGGTCAGAAGTAGAGTTTAAGAGGATAAAAAAAAATCTGGTAAAAACTGCCCAAACCTATTTTCCAACTTTGGATGCAATTTAGATTTTTTGAAAAGCCACTTCAATCTTCAGAATCAAGCTATGTGGAATTCTTCAGCATTCAAACAATTATTTTGATGCAGTTTATCTTTCTCTTCACCATTAACTGCAGTTTTAAAGTTTTGTGAGAATTATGAAGTTTTCTTTCCTACACATGCTTCTATTTTGGTTTTGACCTTCTATCTTTATAAGTACATTGCCATGATGTTCTAAATATAAACTTCAACATTTTACAGGGGGAAAAAAAAAAAAAGAAAAATAGTAAAAAGCAAAAAATTTATTTTCAGTGACAGAGATATCCGAGGAAAGAAGAAAAACACATTTATTTAAGCTTAGCTTGTTTAAAATAACCCAGCTTAATAGAAATTAGGTAATGAAGAGGACTTTGCCTTGTAGCAACACACTTATTCAAGTCATGCTAGAGTTCCCTCCCAGCAGTCCAATGGCATCTTCATACTCTAATAGCTCAATTTCTAAAGGTTAGGAAAAACGATCCTAACAGTGTGGCCACTTACCACTGTTTCTTAGAATCATAGAATCCTTTATGTTGGAAGATACCTTTAAGATCATCAAGTCCAACCATCAAGCCAACACTAAGTCCTCTGCTAAAACAGAATCAGTCTGCCAAAACAGAATCAGAATTCTTAACCTCTTACAGGTCATCAAAAATAACCCACCACAATATCATGATTTTTGTATCCCTCAGCCTTATACAAGTTAAAAACCTTACAGATATCTCTCCTGTAATATTTATAATAAAACACTTGAAATCATATGTTACATTCCATAAATAATATTTCAAGTAAAGGTATCTGAAAAGACTTTAAAATCTGTTGTCTTTTCCAAATTTAGTTCCTTAACTGATGGGTGGCATCAGGAACAACCCAAAAGAGCATGAGGCAGCACAATGTAAGAAAGATTTGTGTCGTTTTGTGATAGTCCACAGATGGCATAGTGCCCCTGACAGCACAGCCAGGTCCACGTCCACCCCTGACCCTCACCACCATTAGGCAGGTAAAGCCAGAAGTGGTCCCTGTGCACCAGCAGGACTTGCTGATGACCTCCTCCTCACCTCCATCAGTGGATTGTCATCCTGGCCTCCCACACGGGTCTGAACATTGCTGAAACCCCATTAAGGCTTTGCACAAGACAACAGAACAGATCAGCCTTGCTGAAGCTGGTCCTGGCTGTGTCAAACCTCCCAATGACTCTGAGTAACTGGGACACCTCTCAGGGCACTCTGTGATATTTTATTAAGGCTGAAAAATTACTGACAGTAGCTATAGGAACAGCAAACCCCAAACTTTAAGATCAACGCCATAACTGTCAGCTGGAGAAGAATTCACTGATTTAAGTAGTACAGCAAGGCCCCAGTGGATTCTAGAAATTAAATAGAGCTAGAAACAAGCAAGGTGTGCACCAGTTTGCTGTGCTCCCATTAGGCCAGCTGCCCTGCCAAAATATCATTTCTTCAACCTGAATTGCTCTTTCCACCTCCTAACTTCAGTGTCACACTGACATGAAGCAGCAGAGCAAATCACCACAGCTCCTTGTAATCAAATGGCCTCTCTCAGCCCCTGCACTTTGTATCAAATATGACATTTGTCTTGCTGAAGGTCTGCTTAACATACCCACAACACAAACATGACTTTCCCCAGCTCCCCTCCCCCAGAACTGCCCTGAATCATCCACGTGTCTGGTGAGACTGATGAAGCACTTTAGACTCTGAAAGCAAGCAGGAAAGAAGAGACAAAATTTGGGTCTGTAGAGGGAAAAAATCAGGATCTTCTGTATGGATAAAGGACAACTTGGGGAAAAAATAGCTGGTCAGAGATAAGAAGAAATGATGACTTCAATTAAAGTGCAAAGTGCAACATACGGGACCACACTGCACCCCACCGTGCAGTATTTCTAAGTCCCTTGAAGTGTTGTTGCAACTTTTTAGCACCTGTAGGTCCAAGGTCTATCTGGGATGTGATGACCCTGCCCCACTCTTTAGCTAGCTGCCTGAACCAGTGTTTCTCATGAGCTCAGCTGGGAGCATCATTCCCCACTGCCCAGGTACTAAAGGAGACACACCCGAGATGGTTGTAGCTAGAGAACTCTCCAGAGTTGCTCCCAGCCAACTGGTTTGCTCAGAGAGATGTCTAAATGTAAAGTTCAGGCAGTTTTTTCTGCTCAAGCCAAAGGAACACCCTAGCCAGCCAAGTGGCAGAGCAAACTCGGGCTACCCTGAGACTTGACTGCAGCCCTGCTCTTTAACATCATGGTGAGTAGTGTCTAATGTGTTGTCTGATCTCCACCCACTTGTGGATGTGGAAAACATAAACGGTGGCACAAACACAAGCATCAGCAGCACTGTGCCACCAAAAGTATTCCTGTGGTGTCCTCTCACCACACATCATCACAAGGACTGAGTTCATTTCCTTTTATAACTCCCAACTAATTTATAAACGTTCACATTCACAAATCTCAGCAAATGTTCAGATAAAGCATCTTTGTTTGGCATTAACACATTCAGTCTTGCATTGCCTACAGAAGCCTCTCTCATTCTCTTACCTGAGGCCTGTCTATGATGGCTTAAGTGAGATAACTGGTGGGTGTCTTGCAGCAGCAAGGCTGGTGGTGATGCTAATTGTGCAACATTTTCTTCAACGATTTTCTTTCTTTAACTCTTCTCTTAATTGAGAATTCAGTATGATGTAAAATAATGAGCTCTCAGTCACACCTTTCCTCTGCCCATGCAGCTTCCTCCTCCACAGCAGAATAGGAGGCACAGAAGTACAACAGAGGGAGTTTTTTGAGCTTTCAAAGCACTTCCAGCAGTAGATGTCTCAAGAATTACAAAAAGTGTTAGCACAAAACCTCCTGTTATAATCCCTGCTTCTCAGGTCTTTTGGGGATGGTGGCACACATGATGTATACTCAAGTTTTCCAAGTGACGGTCAGCCTTGGGCCAGAGGACTGGCGACCACATTCATGGGACTATGGATGGTCCTTCTGGTAAGTGTCACCACCAGTTAATGTCTTTTCATCTGTAAGTTGTTCCATCAGTCTGTTGGGAGACCATCCATATCATCTCCAATTTCCAGGAACATGCCTGTGAGCTTCTAGCTGCCCAGATCCTAGGAACAAAAACCCACCATGGCCATACAGGTCCTCTAGGACAGCTACCAGTGACTGTGCAGCAGCAGCTGTGCCCATCAGCAGGTACATGGCATTTGTAAATAAACAGCAGCCACAATTACCAACACAGATTGAGCACTCTCATTAAAAGTTCAATTTAGGTACATAATTGCCATGGCATTTCAGAGACTTTTTGCTTTTTTTCTTTTGGTTTTTAATTAATGTCTTAGTTGAACCTACTAGTGCAACTTCATAATACAAATGCAGAAGAGGATATAAATGCTCCTAGCTCCATGATACTTCCCTGTGGATCATGGGAAGAAGGCTTGGGAAAATGGACATCACATTCTGGAGAGATTTATTTTTTATCATTTCTGTTTAGCTTCTAAAAAAAAAAAAAATCACATAAAAATAATTTGGCCAAGACACATCAACTGTGTTATATTGCTGGCAAGTTTATAAGAAGCTTAAGAGTAGGAGACTGTGGGGAATAAAAATACCTGCAAACAACACTCAGATGCCTCTGGAGGCACCAGCCTGTTTGGATGGCTAGGGAAAATACTTTCTTCTTTTTCACTTCTAAATATAGCATTTTATTTTCATTCCATCTCAAAGCAGAAGCAGTAACCTTTGCTAATACCAATAAATAAATACAAATGCTTCTCATGCACAGCACTGCAGGGAATTCTTAGTCTCTTCCCTTCTCCCTTCACTCTACTGGTTCATAGGAAGAGTTACTAACATTTTAGTAACATGTTGCAAATATATATATTGCATTCTAATTAAAATGCAGCTTATTCTGTATCAGTAATGAATATTTATTGCCTATGATGAACCTGTGAATATAATGCATTCACATATTTATATTTGTATAAATATTTATAACTATTCTGTCATACTAATTGCATAATTAATATACTTAAACAATAAGGCATATTCTCTATTATTTTGTCTTCAGCAATCTATTTTATAATTTACTGCAATGCTCAGAATTCAGGGTGGTGTTGAATGTCTAGCATAGTAAAGCACTCCTAGCCACCACCAGGTCCCAGCCCAGCCTGGGCAGCCAGAGCCAGGGCACAGCAGGCTTTGGTTCAAAGACCAGTGAAGAGCAGCAGCATTCCCAGCCTGCCGTGGAGCTCAGCAGCCTGAGGACAGCTGTGGGGTTCCTCCTACCATTCCAGTGGCTGGTTAGCAGAGCTGGCAAAGGAAGGTCTGAAAGTCAACACAGCAAAAGCAAGGCATCTTCCTTCAAGCTAACCCTGAACCTCTAGAGAGCTACAACTCCCCTGGCACTGCCCAGACTTCAGCACCTTCTCTAAGAAGCCTTGGAAACAGATGCCACCCCAGCCTGGTGGAGTTTGGACACTCTGTACATGTAGGAATTCCTTTCTGCTCCATCTGGGGGCAGGTGCTGAGCTTTGAACAGCCCTGAACCAGTAGTGCAAACATCAGCATTATTTACAGCCTCCAAAAGTGCCACTGCAGCATCCCACTAGACAACTGGCCAGAGCACAGGGAGCTGTCACCCCACTGAGAAGTGGGGCCAGGCAACAGCCTCCCCATGGCCAAGAGCCAAAGGCCACGAGTGGAGACCTAGATGGCCACCCATTCCCCAGGCACCAACAGAAAATCTGCTCTTCCTGTGACTATTTCCCCTCTATCCAAAGAGCATGCCAAAAATACCTCTCCAGAATGAGGAAGGGCTGCCTGTGATCTGCCCAGATGTCCCAGGGTTGAACACAAACTGCTTGGTCCCTCTTCTCTTACCTCATTCCCAAGCCATTGGCCAAGCCTGGAGGTTGGTCCGTGCTCTGGCACAAGCCAGGGGTGGGCCAGGGGTTTCTCCAGGCAGGGGGCTTCTGTGGCTCTGAGGGTCCCTTGGCTTTTTTAGAAGGAAAACAAACACAAAACCTGAGTTGTTCAAGCCACAGAGGAACTTGAGAGCACAGCCCTGGGCTCATATACCAGGGGCACCACAGCTAACAGTCCCCCCCCACCCAGGGCACAGCTGGCATGGAGGGGCAGTGTTGTTACAGGCCATCACCTAAGGTAGAACATAACTCACAGGGCAACCACTCTTTACACCTAAATGTTTAACCAGGGTCTATAAAATCAAAACCATATCAATCCTAATTCTTATTATTATGCTTTACCAGATGCCAGACCTGAGGTCACATTGAGAGCCTTCATTCTGTATTTCCTTATCCAAAGCTTTCAGCATTTCTGAGTTAATGATTAGAAATGATCAGAAACTTTGCAGAGTGCTGTTTCTCCCCAAGTCACTCCCTGGGCACAGTGAAGCAGGTGGGTTCAGCTGGCTTCAGGCTGCTCCACAGCCCAGCTGGAAGTGGTTGGAGCTCTTGGAGCTTTTCCACACGCTCCGTGCAGGAAGAGGACACTTTGCCAGGCTTCCCTGTGCCTGGACATGGCATGGGTTCCCTTTCCACTTCTCCACCCAGCTGTGGGAAACCTAATGGAACATCTTCACCCCAGGGTTGGCTGCACTTCCTTCTCATTTCATTGCATCTGGCAAATGGGCTCACAAAGCACTAGGAGAGGGGCTGCCCCCCGCACTTCTTGGCCATGGCAGTTCCTCCAGGACTTGCCATGCACTGAATTCTTAAATAATTGAAATGAGCCATTTCTCTTCACTTGAACCGTTTTCTTTCCCAGGTTTTTCAGTTCATGAATATGTGTTCTTTTCCAAGTTTTGCCTAATTTGCAATGAGAAACTGTTTCCTTGTCTGCAGATGCTTTGCAGAATTGGAAAATAGCTCATGCTGAGGGCTCTGCTGATAATGTGTATTTATAAGATAAACCACTGTGGCTGCTTTCTTTCTTGTCTGCATAATATACATCAGTGTTCAGCTTGGTTCTCCAGAAAGCTAAGGCAAGAAGCAGGTAAAGTGTGCAGCTGACACAGATGATTAGGTTAATCCAAATTAGTTAGGAAGCCACCATCAACTCTGTGTAACTGGAGCTGGTGGTCTGTGTGACATCAAGAGGAGCCTGAGCACAGTTGAGCTCTGCAGACAAGAGGAGGAATTCAGTGCCTTTTTTTTGTAGCCCCATTTCATGCTCAAAAAGCACCTAAACACCCTGGGGCCATGAGGGCACCACAACCACATCTGGATTTGAGATCAATGAGGTAAAGTCTTGTTCTGCTCCCAGCTGACCTCTCCTTGCAGACCCAGGACAACACTTGCTGCTGCTCCAGCCTGGCTTGGGGCAGTCATTTTTTTCTCCCCCTTTCCTTCTCCCTCTGTCTCCCTGCCCTCCTGGTTGGTAGTCACAGTTGCCCCGTGGCTGGCTGACCAGCACTGCCTGCACACGTGGGGCACTGCCCCCACATTGGATGTCTCCCCAAAATGGAAGTGCTGTCTTCTATTTTGGTCAGGATTTCAGAAACCAGACTCAGGCCAGGAATGCTAGAAATGTCCATGAGCTAGGAAAGAAGGAAATACAGTAATCTGATGAAGGCATTAAAAAAACCAAACAGAATAGAAACCATCCCTGCAATAGCAATGTGCAGGCAGTCCCCCACAGGTGCTGGAGAAGTTCCACTGGTCCAAAAGTCATGTCCTCTGGGGCATTGCTCCTTCCAGGGGTTCACTGTGCTCTGTGGATGTTAGCACTTGTCTGCAAGGCTCCGAAATGTTTCAGAGGGAAATCCAGAGACATTTGGCTCAGTGTTCATGTTAGCACCCTCCCATGGGGTCCTCCATGGGATGAAGGTTGCTCCCAGCCCCTAGCCCAGCATCCCACCTGCATCCGAGGTGAGGGGAGGAGAGTGGGTTTGTCACCACGGCCCGGGCTGCGTGTATCTCTTAGCATCAGGACTACAACGTGAGCTGCTGTCTTAACCCAGCTCTGTCTGCTGGTTTCTCTCTCCACAGCCTGGCCTGGGGCTCCTTCACCTGCTGCATGGCTGCTTCTGTCACCACCCTGAACTCTTACACTAAGACTGTCATTGAGTTCAGACACAAGCGCAAAATCTTTGAGCAGGGCTTCCGAGAAGAGCAGAACTTCCTAGACCAGGAAGCCATCAAGTACTTCAGAGAAAGGTCAGTGCAGTCAGTCCCTCTGTCAGTGGAGGTTCCCGTGAACTCTGCCAGGCTCGCACCCACCTCCGCACACGGGGGTGAGGGCTCTGAGACACTTGGAGAGGTTGTACGTTAAAGACGAACACAAAGGATGCTCTTGGATTTGGGTTTTTCCTAAATTTTGTGGTGTCCCTGTGCCTGCCTTTTCTTAGACACTCATTAAAACACAAGACTGACAAGTCCTTACAGGACGCATTGGATCATAGGGATTCATAAGCTGTGTACCAATGCAATTCTCCCTCTCTGGAAAGGCAAAAACTGTGGAGACATAACAAGTGTTATAGTCATCCTTTCTCAGCACACGTAATGGGCACGTCCCAATAATCCTAACAGCTGCTGAGACATTCTCCAGGCACCACTAGGCCACTGTGGAATTGTCATCTTCCATAGCCACATGCCTACAACCCATGCTAGGCTCCTCCAAGCCCATCCTCCTGAGCTCCTCCACACAAATGTCATACATACATCATACTGCATGACATAAACAGCCACACAGTGCCACCCACACTGCTACCAGGGTCTTAGATGGTTTCTAAGTCCTCTCTTGAGCCTTGAGGGTCCAGAGATGCTCCTTCACTCTGCCTCTCACCACACACTACCCATGCTGCTCTACTGGGATACCTGCTGCCCTCATTCTTTCATGAGAGGTTTAAGGCTTTGCTTAAAATTGCAGACTGTGAGGAACAGACATTGCCCTCACACAGCAGAGGTGTGTGATGGACTCCATAGGGCTACCTTCATGGAAGGAGAAGCTGAAGCACAGAGAATCCTCACCAAAAGTCTATTGTCTAAAGTAATGTAAAGATATTTTGGGGAGAGAAAATACAAGAAGGGTTCATTCTTGTTTTTCTGACCAATGTGGCAGCTTCTCAGAGGTGGAAGAGAGCTGTTGGGAAGCTGAGGAGACAGCAGATTTTAAATCAGACATTTCAGTAGCAAAGTCAGGAGCTCTCCTGAGCAGGAATAAGGAGAGAACTTCCATGCTTATTGCTTCGCTTTAGTTACCCAGCCTCAGCTAAGAGTCTCTGTTGTTCCAGTTACTCCTCTGCCAACTTCCAAGTTTTCACTCTACCTTCCAGACAGTCTGGAAGGATGAGATAAATTGTTCAAACAACCACGATTTTTCCTAGTTTTGTATTTAGAGATGATAGTGACTGTGTGTGAGAAAAAACCCAAACCAATCCCAGTGAGGAGGAAGTGGTCAGCACGTGCCTCAGGAGACATCAACAGTCAGTGAGGGAAACCAGTCAGCCAAGGGAAACCAGACAGCAGAGTTGTTCAAGTGAGGGTTGCAGATGAGAGTCTGGCAGAGTTGTAAGCAGCAGAATATGGTGAGTTACTTTGGGAACTGCTAAGAAAACTGGACAAAGTACCACTACTGCCCTTTCTGGAAAACAACCAACCAACATTAATGGCATAAAGGACAGTAACCCCCTCTTTATCTCACACAGGGCTTTTGTGATTCCTCTGAACTCACCATATTACACAACCCCCCCCCCCCCCATTTTTCAATCACCCCCATCCCCCCCCCCCCCCCCCCCCTCCATTTTTACATACACCCACATCCACACCACACAAAACAATCAAACCCATGTTGAACGACTCGAATCTGAGACCTTCACCCCAAGATGCCACATAAAGAGGTGAGGGGCCCCCAGCAATGAGAACAAGCCAAATGCAGCATCAAGGCTTTTGCATGTCTCACAGGAGGAAGGTTTGAACTTACCCACCCAGAGACGAATAATTCCAAGCCAAGTGACAAGTCCCACCTTGGCCAGTACAAACCAGTGTGGGGTGTAACTCTTACCACTCGTGTCGTTCAGCAGAAGCTCCATACCAGGCAATGTGCACAGAGAACTGCCTGGACCCATGACTGCTCTGGGTACTGGTCAGAGCCACCCTGACCAGCGTACAGAGACAGTAGCTTTGTCTCCACCACTTGCCTTAGGACTGGGCTGTCATATTTTGCTCTCCCCTCCAGCTTCCTCACCCATTTTGAATCTGTGTGAGCAATTCACTTGTTGGTCACATCCTCCAAGCCCCTCCACACACACTTGGCAAACAGCTCAAGCACGGGCTGTTCCCAAACTTCATGATTATTACTTTCTTTTTTTATATCACATTATTTTAATTGTTCTATAAGAAACCCAGAGACAGTGTTACCATGGGATCATTCCAGAGATTTAAAGCTGTACAGCATTACAGCCTCATGGTTGTTCAAGTTAGTAGACTCATGCTCAGCCTCACTACTGTGACCTGGGAATACTCTGAGACCAAAGGGGTCCCAGGGATCATCAATTTGGAACAGAGTGCTGCTACAAGCCATGGGTGCCAGCTGTCCCAGCAAGCACACAACAACATCCCCCAGCTCCAACCTTCCTTTGCACAAACAGAAAACAACTTAAGTTCTCTTTCCTTCCTGTGCATCTCCCCAGGGACACTTCACATTCCCTCCCACTCCGACACCTCCGTGTTCTTCTTCATCTCTCATAAATAAAACCCTCCAGCCTTTCTTCTTCCCAGTCACTTTGTACATATCACTGCTCTTTCTGCACGTTCCTTTGCCTCAGCACACATCCAGCACACGCTGAACACACATCCAGCCTCTGTGCTGGATAGACTTGATGCACTAGGCAGTTTTCTAAGAGCAATGTATTTCTGGTGAAAGTTAAAGCTTTATCAGTATTCCCAGCAGCTGCAGTTTATCTTCTGCGAGATAGGGAAGAAAAGCACTAGCCCCATTTTGCCTGATAAAAGTTTTTTGTTGGAAAAACAGGGCCCTGCTCCCAGAGAATAAATTTCCTTTATCAAAACTACTGACAGTCAAACACTGCTCATCTTGCAAGTACTTTGTCAAACACAATCTCCTTGTATTTCCCTTAATTTTAATTGCATGTTACTGTGTATAACAACAAAAGATTTACTAGAGACTTACACTAGATGGAAGAGGTGAAATGCTCCCTTTAGAGTTCCCAGTTCAACAAGTGTGCAGCACATTCACCAGCAGTGCAGGAGATGCAGGGGATGAGCCACACCAGTGCATGGCTTGCTGTCCTGACCCCCTCCTCCTCCATCAGCTCCTCCCCATCCTCTCCCCTAGCAGGTCAGCCTTCTGCAGTGCTGCTGCTTGTTACCTTCAGTCTCTGCATCCTAAGAATTGCTTCAGCTGGGAAGAAGGACCTTTAAAATCACATGAATAGGTGTAACTCCCAATGCTGCTCCACAGGCTGGTTTGACTCCACCTTAACTTGCACATAAAAACTATCCAGCCTTAAGTCCACACATCAAAGCACAGAATGGTTTGGGTTGGAAGAGACCTTAAAGATCATCTAGTTCCAAACCCCTTGCCATGGGCAGGGACACCTCCCATCACACCAGATCGCTCCTTGACCTTGAACATTTCCAGAGATGGGGCAGCCACAGCATCTCCCAGCATCCTGTTCCCGGGTCTCACCACCCTCACAGTCAAGATTTTCTTTCTTACAGCTAACCTAAACCTACCTTCTTCCATACAAGCACAACCAAGTTGGAAACAGAGACAGCTTACACAGAGACAGTCAGATTCTCTGGTGACCTCCAACTGCAAAGACACAGATTTTGTCTCTCAGCAGCTAACCATCTTACTGTTTCTACCACTGAGAAAACATTTGAACTGCTGCTAAAAATAATTTCAAAGATTCATGGTGTTATATTCAACAATTATTTCCTTCCCAGGCCTGGGATACTTTGAAAAGCACAGACAAAATAAACTCTGTAGTTCACAAAATCAAAAGATATTACAGCTCTTCAGATATAAAAGATATGATAGCCCTCAGATTAAGCATAAAAGCATAACAGGTAAATCATACAGGCTTGGAGGTGTGATTCACATATTAAGTGTCCTATACAACTGTCAATAGAATTATCTGCCACACATCAGCTACCAGTCTGTCCTATTACTGGTTGTCCTCCCTTTTTCTCTCATTTCCCTTTTAACTAAGTGTTTGTCTGACTTCTGCTCATCTTTCTCAATATTTTAGTTTATTAGGTTTGTAACTGGTTTCTCTCTTTCTTCCCTCTCAGTTTCTCTTTCTGCTCTGTTTCATACTAATACTCTTGCCCCATATGATCTTGAGCATGGTCCATTGTCTACAGCTCTCCCCAGGTAGCAGAGGAGGAACCCTCCACTTACCTTCCTGCTTCCTTTGCTCTGAGGAGCCTTCCAGAGAAGTCAAAGAGACAGGGATTCTTTGTTCTTTCCTACCCAGTCTGATAAGCCAAATGGGTCAGTTAAAGGCATGTCAGTGTGCCAGGAGCTTCTCCTCTCCCACTAGCCCAGCTATTTGGCTTCTGTAAAGCCCTGCAGCACACAGAGAGTGGTTCCAGGACCACTGTCCCTTGTCACTACCTGCTCCACAGTGGGGTCATGCCCTGACACCCCTTCCTTGCCTCCCTACCCTGCACAACCAGACCTGGGAGGCCATGAGAAAATAAGGCTCACAAGCAGCTCAAAAGGGCAGCTGTAGCTGTAAGGGGGTGAGATCTGGGGCAAAAGAAGGCAGCAGCTTGGGGTGAACGTTTGTGGGGATTGGTAATCCTGGGGTCAGGGATAGGAGGCCTGAAAGGGTGGACATCAAATCCTAGTGGAGAGCTAGTCACTGCCCTGGGCAGGAATAAAAGTTAGTGAGGTGATACAAGAACACTTGAGTTACCCATTGCCCTCTTTTACTGCTGCCAAGAGAAGAAGTAGCAGCTTTTGGGAAGCCCTCCATGGCTGGTCAGGCTGCATGAGGCCAGGGCTGCTGTGTCCCACTGGAACTGAAGCCCCTGCAGCTGAGGTTCAGGTGAGCCCACCCCAGCACCCCTGGGAGGAGACCCTGCAGAGCAGCACAGCCCTGTCTCCACTCTGCTAAAGAGCCTGGTGCTCCTCAGGTGAGAGAAGCAAATCTCACTTATCAGGGGCTGCTAAAGCTACATTTGTATGCTGGAAGTGGATCTGGAGGACTCAGCCTTCCACAGCTCACTCACCCACAGCACAGCTTTTGCCAGCTCAACACCCATTATGGCATCACAGCTGATTTCACAACAGTTTTCTTGCTGACTGAGCTCTTATTCTGGTCTGCAAAACCAACCCAAAATCGGGCAGATGTTACTGGTGAGATTCTAGAGTGAACTGAGTTCAGACTGGTGTTGATACCAGTGCAGATGCAATGTCTCTGCAGGGGTAGAAAAAGCAGCTTTGAAGTGCTAGGAGCAGTTTGAAACAGACGACAGGACCAAAGCTATTGCAGAGATAATAAGAACTATTCCCAACACCACAGGAAATAGAACTTCTCAAATTACCATTTGCATGTGCTATTTTTTTCCTTTTTTGTACGTTCTTCTAATGCATCTTACTCAGAACTTTCTTTCTCTGACTCCATTGTATTCATATAAGATGTTGTGCAGATCACATCAATGCTTCCCAAAGACATGCCAACCTTTTGCTCTGATTTCCTCCTTGGTCACCTAGACATCTCAACAGGTTTTGAGCTACTGACCACTTACAGGGTCAGTATCTTCCCACACTGAGACCAGTGAGAATTTCCCACCTAAAATTCACCTTTCATTGGCACACAGGGAGGAGTGTAACGTTCTGCCTTGGATTTATTCTGCAACACAGGAAGGTTTATCTGCAGAGCCGTTCCTTCTGGACAATCACACGGACTGGCACTTAGATGGTGTAGCACTAGCAACACCCCCACTTCCAACACACACGTACTGCCCCATGCTCTTAGACCCAAACACTTAAAGAGCTGGAAAGACACAGCCCTGAGCCCCTCAGTTCTATTCCCCATGGCCTCTTGACTTGGGCTTTCCCCCAAGAGGGGCAAAGCCAATGGGACCAAGTCCTTCCCGAGACCATCACGAGCTCCATAATGGGCCTGGCTGGCTATAGATGGAGGAGCCCAGGTATGTTGTACTCTTGTTGGTTTTGAACCTTCCATTTCTGTACCATTGGGAGCAGCTTTTGTTTCTGTTAAAGGTGCTACTTCTATATTCTCTTTTCCAGGACTGAGGAGGAGAGGGCTGAGGCTGGGGACCTGAGGTTACAGTGCCTCCATAGCTGCTCCCCAAATAGTAAGTGACAATGGCTCGGATCTGTCCGATACACAATGGCTTGTACCATCCCCACGCTGGCTCCCTGGGGTTAAGAATAAGGTTTGGAGTAGGAAGCTATGGAAACAGAGGTTTGTAACCCTCCCAGACAGCTTTGCCCAGATGATAATCAACTAGCATATGAACAGTACAAAATTCTCCAGGATTCAGTTTAGGATGTGCACACAGCCTATAATTCTATGTTATCTGCAGAAGCTGTGACTTCATAGTAGTTTAAAAATATGCTCTAATTTACACCTGTATAACTTTCATTATCACTATCTTTTTTTCATCTATATTTATCACCAGTTTATGATGATGCATGCTATTGAATATAAAAATGATTGAAAGCAGCTTTGGTAGACAATAACATTAGTATAATTAATGCCATTTCTTGCCCTTACTCAGAGAATTGCTATGCTTTTATTCAGAGTTTGAAAAAAAATCCTACTTTAATCTATGGGAACCAGTGGTCCAATGTACAGAGCAGTTGTGGAGCATGGCTCCTGCCCTGAACACTCTGCTTTTCCTTCACTCCCCAGGGAAGATGTGTGCTGTTTCATGCATCTATTTCCTTGCAAAGAAAGCAAGTGATTCTTCATTCGAGCAGGAGGGAGACTTGGGAGAATGACTTGCTGACTCCACGCTGTGGACATTTGGAAACCTCATAGCATTTTCCTGCCTCTGTCTTGCTGAGGTGCTCATCTCAGCCCCATAGTCATGGAAGCTTGGTGTCTATAACCCTAATAACCCAGGGTCCTGAGCCCGCTCTTCAGACCTGCTGGAGCAGCTTTCTGGTCCCATGTCACTGCAGGTGGTCTCCCCAAAGGCATGACAGTGCTAGCACTGCTCTCCAGCTTGGGTTGGTATTGCCTCACATGGTAACTCCTGCTCTGTGAAAATGTCATGCCAGCTATGGACCTTTCCACAGGCAGATCCACAGCCTTCATTTTTCACAGGCCTGAAAGTATTAATTCATACAAACTTCATCTGGGTCATATTTCCCAGGAGAATTCCCTACCTGCCAAGCTGCTGGCTAGCACTCAAATGTGCTTATTTCATTATGAAGGCCTTCCAAAAACCTGTTTCAAAGAACAAATAACTCCTGGCATTAGGTGTTCCAAGGAACAGAAGGAAGGCTGTATTGGTCCTGTGCCCAGCCCTGCCCCAGAGCTTTGGTTTCACAGGCACAGCTTACCTCCAGAGGTCTGCTGCCAGCGTTGTGGAAGCCAACAGCCCAACAAGAAGTGCAGGATCAGGTTAAAGAACAGTGGCCATTCTTCACTATTACATCAGTTCCAGCTTCACATCAGTTACCTTCTGTAATGAACTCAGATCAATATTAATAAAGTGACATGAGTGAAGTTCTGCTCTCAGCTCACAGTTTATTTATGAATCCAGCTTAAGCATCAGAACCTTCATTATTCATGCTTATTAGGGAGGAAAACACATTAGTTACTGCTGCTCAGGATGGCACAAAGCCTTCAGATGAAAGTGTTGTTCGTGGAACAAGCTCCATCAAGCCATAACTGGCCTCTACCTGATCAGAGGGTTCTCCCTAATGTTGTTTCTAGCTTCATGCACTCCCACTCTCTCTCACATTCCCCATGCAACGGGCTCATGGCCAGCAGAGAGCTGTTAATGGCAAGAGAACAACATGAGAAGAGCTTTCCTACAGCCAAAGCAGCCACAAAGATTATGCTGGCCCTTTAGTTGTCCAGGGGCTTGCTTGTGAGCAAGGGGAGGGCATGTCACATAGAGCAGCCCAAGTCCTCACCATTGCTTGGTCAACTCACCACCTGCATTCCAATAGCAGAGCAAATGCCAGCAGATCAGTTTGAGGTTTTTTTTTTTAACTCTTCACACAGAGGGGGTCCTGTACCAGTAGGACATGAGGACATAACACCAGAAGTTATTTCTGCTGCTGGCTTCAAGCAGCATTCCATTCCCTGAGGGACTTGTCAGCTGCCCTCACTTAGAAATTCTCTTGGAACTCAACACCATGTAAGGAATATTCACCCATCCTCAGACTTCACACTTTTTTCTGTCCTTCCACAAAGACAAACCAGAGCTCTGGTCCTTGTTGGACTGGATCTGGCAAGGATTATTCGGGAGAGCTGCTGCTGTAGAGGGAAATGGTGAAAACTTTCAATAAAAGAACATGAGTGAGCAATTTTAGAAGACAAACAGCAGCTGGCCAGGTGATTTTAGAAGAGAGAGTCCTAAAGGTTTGTGAGCAGCCCAGGAGCACTGTGAGACCACAGGTAGCACAAAGGGCCTTGTGCCAGGCCAGGATCTCAGGTTCCTCTGTTGGTGAGACTAAATTATCTGTTTTGAGAAGTGGCCTTGAATGATAAATTTAATCAGAAACTTTGTTCCAGAGGAGTCTTGATCAGGGCAATGCAATAGTAGGTTTTTCTAATTCTATATTATAACATTTAACATCCACCCCTGAACTATATTTTTCCTTTAATAGGGTTTAAACTTGTCTGAGCTGGGCTAAGAACAGCTTCAGGGAGCTCTAGTTATGAATTGGCATCCTCTGCTCTCACCAAGCTGCCTTCCCATGCAAACATAAGGCTCTGGCCCCTCTACATCCAACATCCCCAGTCTTGTTTCATTCATATCAAAATTAATATTTCCATGGCAAAGCTTTAAACAGCCTTTATAGTCTATTTGCTATCTTTTTTTTGACCTTGGAGGTCTGAACTTGTTCTTCCAGATGTGCAGGGCTGGAAGAGCTCAATGCACAGGTCGTGCAGTTGCTCCAGACAGCAACTGTACCTGATTTCAGATATTTTCATGTCCATGGCACCTCCATGCTCTTCTCCAGCTTTCTCCCAGTACTAGGCATTACTGTGACGAGCCTGCTGCCTACATCAATGTGCCTGGAGCCCACAGTACGGTTGGGAGGGATACAGATGATAGATGTAGAACAAGAGAGAGGCAGGAGAAATGTCACAAAGGACAAGGAGGGACAGGTACGGCAGCAAAGCCAAAGAGGAGGTGGGTAGCTCAGCAGACAGCGTGTTCTTCCTGTCTGTGGCTAAAAGCCTTGGTTGTTATCTGAGACAGATAAACCCAGGGTCCAGCTTTTCTTGCACAAAGCTGAAAGCCTATTCAAAACTACTTCAGCATTAAAACAATACAGTCACTGTTTCAGCAGTGTAGGCATTTTAGGAGAGCCATCTAACAAAGAGCAGGCCTTGCAGGAAATAATTTTCCTGCCTTATCATCACCCTGCAGGCACTTGCTCAGGGTCCAGCCCACAGCTCTTCCACCAGCCTCCCACCCCGGCTGACTGCAATCAGAGTTATGCAGCCAGCCCCTCAGTGCTGCATTTTAAAGGATATTCTAATTTTTTTTTCTACTCCAACAAGATCACCAGAAGAACTTGAGATTGAAAACACGGTGGAAATTATTAATAAAAAAAAAAAGGATATCCACTGGTTTTGCTTGGTCCCATGTGCCACAGGAGGAAAGTGGTGCTGGATTTGCAGGCAACTTTCAAATGTCTCCAAATTCAGTGCTGCAAAAAAAGTCTATTGCACAAGCTCAGCTGGAGAGGGCAAGGCACAGACAGCAGCCAAGGTCACTCTGACAACGGGGAACATGCTTTATATGCTGAGCAGCACAGGGCTGGGGGAAGGCAGACAACAAGGGCTTGACGCATTTGAAGTGTCGCTCAAAGTTGTGTCAAGGTTTCTCCTTGTGGAGGTACCTGACAGCTGCAATCACCTTCCTATTTCATGTCAGCATTGATTTCAACTCCAGGTCTTGCAGTTCTTGCTGGAATTTATTCAGTTCATAGTGATTCACAACATAAAAACATGTGGAAAAAAAAATCCCTCTGATAAAGCACCACGGTTACAGATGTAAACCCCAGCCTTGCTATACTGAAAGCAAGGGGAATGTCACTCCTGTCTCCAGGAAAATCCTTGCCCACTAGGAAACTCCTAAGTTAGAGGTCTCCGTCCTACCCTTATTCACCTCTGCTAACATCCAGACTGACCTTTTGCTTTAACAAGCTTCAGACTGCTTCTTAAGCAACCAGCTTCTCGGCTTGAGATAAGCATGATGATAAAAGTAAATTCAGTCCTCTGTTTAGCACCACAGCCAGTGAAAATTAACAGGTGAAAAAGGAAAGCAAAAAAAGTATTATAGAAAGTGTTATCACTTTATGTTTCCTTTAGCTTCACACAGGTGAATTGGAAACATTTCTTACATAAATTTTAGGGAGATTAGTTATGAAACGTGCTCTCTGTCACTTTCTTAAATTGCATCTTTCAATTAATGTTCTATCTTCTAGAGTTAATCCTGGATTTATGCAAAAAACCCAACCCCAAAAACCCCACCAAAAAAAAGCCAGTTCTGTCCATCACTGCTCAAGGTGTGAAATGCAGCATTTCAGATTGTATATGCACCCAGATAACCTCTCAATTACTCTGCATATTGTATTCCCTCCCCCAAGAACACAGGTAGGGAGGGTTGCTCACTTAAGTTTTACACTGCAAGATATTTGAGGACAAATAGGTATATTTTCAACAAAAAAAGGTTACATTTTAGTTTTGTTTGGATTGCCTTAAAGTGGGGTTTGCTTCTGTCAGAATCAGTTCCTTATACTTTGCTACAGCAAAAAGTAGCTCCTGAAGGTGGGATTTTGTAGTGAAGGTTAAGGAATGCCTGAGATGCAGCTCTGATAGAAATAGCCACTCATTTTGTGTTCTTTGTGCCAGAAGATCACCCTTTTCCAGTCCTCTTCCTGCCCCCAGAGCAGCCCACAGCCAGCTCCCTCTCCATCTGCACGCACTTCTCCAGCCAGAAGCTCTGGCTCTAGATCCTCACGAGTTTACCAGGTTTCTGAGTCTCTCTGGCAAGAAATGAACCACCAGCTTCCTCGGTGCCAAATCCCAACTTTCTGAACGCCTCCACAGCATGACCAAACATGCTGGAGGCCATCATGCCCTGCTGGAAGGAGAGACTGAGGAACAGCAGCTCTGTTGACAAAGGCAACACAACCAAGATGCCCAGCAGCCCCAGGCTGCCCTCGCTCCCACAGCCCACTCCTCCAAGGGCCTGAGCTACCAGTTCTGACTTGTGCAAAGAGGGCAGCAACCCATCTGAGCCAGAGGGCTGCAAGGAACACTGCTTCTCCTTTAAAAACCTTTTTATTTAGGAGAGACTCTCCTGCAAGAGGCACTACAAGGTCCCTGTGGAAGGGGACAGCCCAAAGGCTCCAATGGAAGAGAAGGCTGGGGAGGTGGCACTCAAAAGTGAGAAGCTGAAGGGAAGTTGTGGGGGAAAGAAGTTATTTTCATGGTCAGGTAGAATCACAGAACAACAGAAGGTGGACAGGACCTCTGGAGGACTTCGGTCCAGCCCATTGCTCACGGCATGTCTGTTAGACCAGGTTGAGTCTGGCTGCTTAGTTCCTTGTCCAGTTGAGCTCTGAATACCTCCAAGGATGGAGATCCCAATGTGTCCCTTGGCCTCCGTCCCAGTGTTTGAACACCCTCAGGGTGAAGAAGCTTTTCCTTGTATGTCCTTTCCAATTCTTCTCTTCTATCCTTGCTCAGTCAGCTCATGAGAGCAAGGCTTTGCTGGGGAAGGGGGATCCCCCTGACATGTATTCCTGTTTTCTCTCCTGCCTTTTATATAACTCATTTTATGCTTTTTTGGCTCTGTATTTATTCAGTAGCTCTATTACTGTTTTCTTTTCCAATTAGAAAAACTCTGACTTGGATTTAAACCTGATAATTAAGCTGTGATCTCACCAAGGCCTTAACCCTATTAAAGCCAATAGGTGTGAGGCATGCCCGCTAGGACCTTAAAGATTTGGTGTTTAATTGTATCCAACACTGAGAAAGGCAGAGAAGTGAATATGTAGCTACTTCAAGCCACCAATGCTAACAGGACAGGACTTCATGCACTAGATCTTGTATAACCCATCCAGACCAAGATTCTGGGCTGTCTTCCACCACAAGAGGAATGTGTCTATCCCAGATGGACAAGAAGACTGACTTGGTGATGGGTACTGCTACAAAAGTTGGTCATGTCCTTTGGCTGTTAGAAATCCTGAGTCATGATCTGCACAGTGGGTGTGTTTGTATTCCCTTTCAAGCCCAAGGCATTTCTAGCTGCATTCTCTACCCATCAGGACAAATCCAGTCTAAAGGGGTGTATCTTTCTTCTCTTGCCATCAGTCTTCTCAAACCAATGAAAAAATATTGAGATTTTTCCTCATATTCAGGAGAGGTGGTCTGGCATCCCATGCAACTGGCATTTCCAGACACCTCAAAGAGCTGGTCAGCTCTCTTCACTGTCTACAGCCTAAGGATTCAGAGAAAAGACCTTAACAGACCAAGCTGTATAAAAGATCTATCCTACAGTGCCACCACAGGAGCAATGATGTCCTTCTGCACTGCCCTTCTCTTTTTATCTTGCCTGTTTGTTCATCCCCTAATTCACTGGGTAACCACTCAGAGCTACCAGGAGACTACAGCGTGGGGGTCCAAGGTGAAGGCAGCTCTTCACTCTGGGCATGGATGATCAAGGGCAGGTGCTGTGGCAACCTTCAAGCCAGGTTTTATCCTCTTGCATTCATGCTGGAGTTTGTCACAGTCATGTCAGTAGTTTACCTCCCTCCCTGTCCTTCCCTGGCACTAAATCCTTGGTTCTTGCAGAGCTCTGACTTTTGGGAAGGAGAACACCAACGTGTCAGTCATTGTCACACTGATGATACGTGACAAACACTCAGCTGGCACCAGGGAGGAACTGGTCCTGAGCTCACATGTCTTATTCTCAAACACTTGGCTCTTGGTCAAGACAAGCAGAGAGTTTTATACAGACATGAGAAGCCAATCAGCCTATGGGGAAATGCAGTCATGGGAACCAGGCTTCAAAATAATTGTCCCAAAATAAGCCTAAAAATGTTTTATAAGCCTTTAACCCAGTCCAGAGGAAAAAGCGTGTGTTTGTCTCTCTTTAGGGCTTCACAACACCCAGCTCTAAATGTCACTAGCACACAGAGGAGCAGGAGTGACCATAGTGCTCAGAACATTCCCCCATTCGCTCTGTCAAGCTCTTCCAGCGACCCATCCAGCAGCGCTTCACTTTCATCAGAACCCACCAGCCAGCTCTCCATGGTTCAGGACCAAACCCAGCTGGACATTGCCTCCTCCATCACTAGACTGGTCCCAGGAGAATCACCAAACCCTCAACTATTTGAGCAAAGAGATCAAAATTTAGCAATATTTTGTTCCAGCCCCCTGGGAGCAAGGACTGTTCCAGCCCCTTGCCCAGCCAGCCCCAGGCTCAGTGTGACACCCAGCTCAGCCAAGGCTCAGCCATCCTCTGCCTCCTCTCCACTCAGCCCAGGGATGAGTGCAGCTTCCTTCTACACCTTCTGTCCTCACGCAGCACAGAACCTACCAGCTTCAACACCAGACCACACCCTGACCCGCAGCAGGAAAAGCACAAGGCCTCCAGCAGCAATGGCTCCTGAAGACAGCTCCCAGTCTCCTGCCTATTCTGAAACTGGATTAGAGAATATAGGGAAGGGGTTTGAAGCAGACCTGGAAGACCCTGGTCATGAAAGGTATGTATCCAGACCATGCACACGCTTAACTCCTCAAATGACTCAACTTGGTATGAAGTCATTAAGAGCCCCTCACACATAAATTTAAATATCTTCTATGATTTAGTTGTTCACAGTGTTTGCTTCCCAGTATCTACCCTGCTAAACCCTGTTAGCCAAGAAGCAAAACTCCATGTTTTCCACACATCCACTGAGCTCTCCAGACCTGACTACAGACCATTCCTGGGCCAGGTCAGCCTAAGCTAACAGGGCAGAGATGCCTCATTCCTTCCACATCTCCTTCCACATCTCTCCCTGTACCTAGTAACAGCAGAGTCATTCTGCTAGAAGTCCAAGAGATAAGAGCTGGGGATGGTGTCCAGTGGCAAGGCTGGCTGGTGTCTCTGTGGTCCAACCCCAGGCACGCCGGGTTGATCTCCCTCTCTGAGCCTCTCAGCTCCACACTGTGTCTGCTACTTCTTTCCTTGGCAGGAGATTCGTAACCACAAAGGAATTTCAAGCCATGGAGAAAGAACTCGAGGATGTGAAAGGAGAACTGAAATGCCTGAGGTGGAAGGTGAGGCACATTGGTGAGACTGTGCAGCCCCTGGCCGAGGACAGCAAGCGCTACAACGGCTACACCCTGGTGGAGCTCAAGGCCATGGTGCAGTCTGAAGATGACCCTTACAGGGCTGCACACAAGATCCTAACTGCTCTCTTCAGTGATGTCTACTTGCTACAGCACTCGGTGACTGAGCAGGCCTGCAACTCCTGCTCCCTGCCCAAGATAGACCCGGAGCTGTACACGGTGTACTGTGACATCCTGAAGAGCATATTCCCTGGAATCAGCAGCCAGACCTTGAGGGAAGAGACACAACACGTGCAGCAAAGCATCCAGAAAGAACTGCAATGACACCAGAGCCTGCAAGGTGCTCTGCAAGGTGGGAAGCCTCCAATGATTCTAGAGGACTGAACTGTGGTAGGTACTGTTGGTTGAGTCTGTCCCTTTTAGGTATGAATCACCTGTAAAGGTCTTGGTGAGCTCTGAGCCCTTCATGCCACTTGCCCAGTGAGACAGGGTGGGAAGGCACTCTGCATACTTTCCATGTTTTAGAGAAAATAAAGCCCCCTTAGTGTCTCTTTCAATATATGGACATTTCCTTCTTTCCAGCAACTACAAATGCCAACAAAAGAATCCAGGGAAGGCATTATATGTCCCAGCAAGGGCCTTCTCCCAGCCTCAAACAGACCAACCAACCAGCATCTGGGTAGTTTCTATTTTATAGAGTATATCATTCATTAAATGACATTACTTGTTAGAAAATCGTGCCTGTTTTTTTTTTTTTTTCCCCCCTCTAAAAATGCTTTGCACATCAAATCAACCATAACTTGACTATACACTGGGATGAGACCTGCAACCCACCCACCTCTGCCCATCTGCACCCCGGGGTACACGGGGGGAAAACCAGGGTGCAGAGGTCAGCAGCTGCAGCCCACCCGAGCAGGTCTCCCTGCCAGGTAACTGGGGGCCAGGGCAAAATATGCCCTCAAATCTCCATCCCACCAGAGAAACAGGCAAGGGGCTGTGACCCCCATCAGCCCCCGATGGCTGAGCTACAGGCCAGCTCATACATGAACAACTGTGCTTTGCCTTCCCACAACTATGGTGCTGGAAGAGTGGCCCCTTGCAGAGACCCCCCAAGGTGGGTGCTGCTGTGGAACCTGCTGCTCATGAGAGAGGAAAATGGCCCTGGAGCTCCTTCCTCCCTGTCTGGGACCCAGCAGAGCACCATGGATGGACATCTGCTTGTCCATCAGGTTCTGCTCACAGGGCTGGCCTTGTGAAGATCTGGTAAGGGTGGAGGAGTGGAGGGATGGCCTTGTGGCAGCTTGCTCAGCACTGGTGGAAGATACTGCTTCCCAGTCCCACTGGTTCAGCCACCCCCTTTCAGAGAGTCATTGACACTCCTTGGAAGCTGTCACTCCCCTGGTCTCGCTGTGACAAAGACACCAAACTCCAGAGCACACCTGTCCTGCACACTGCTGCTACCTGCCAGGCCACCGAGGGTGGAGAGGCCACCAGAAGGTGACCTGGGAGGTCAGCCTACCTGTCCCTCTGGGGGACACAACCCACTTCATGAGCATATTCCAAAAACAGAGAGGAGAAAAAAAAAAAAAAATTACAAAAAAAAAAAAAAAAAAAAAAAATCCAAGGAGATCCCTCCTCCTGTCACCACAGCTCCAGACATCTGTGGAGATGGGAGGGGGCAGTCTGAGAGATCCTACCTGTCCTTCAGCGTGGTCTAGCTGTACTCTCTGCTGGGCTCACAAACATGGTTTTTAAAGCTCCTTGTCATTAGTAATTTATTCTACTTACAAGCTGATGTGCAGACAGCTCCAGCACAGAGGTGATTGTAGGATGGCTGGAGACGCAGTGTTCCCTCAGAATAACTCACATGCCCTGATGAGCACCACACTGGATGACCACAAATCATCTGGAAGGCTCTGTGCTTCATGGAAGGGATGCTCCTGTCCCACAGCAGCACCCCCACCCTGCAAGCATTTCATCTCCGATTCCGTGGCTCTTCTTCGTAGGGAAACGTGTCCCTTTGGTCCAGCTGGGTGGGAAGAAGCTCTCACAGAACTCACAGGCACTGCTCCAGATGTGCTGTTCTGTGACAGACCAGAGCCCTGACTCTCTGAGGTCTCTCATCAGAGCTTTCCATCATCTCCAGTGGACACAACCCAGGAGAATGCACCAGAGGTGTCTGGAAGATCGGCCTCCATACGCTGCATTGCCTGCCCAACCTGCCTGTCAAATCCTAACCAGTTGTCCCTATAAGAACAGGCTCTTGGCTTCTCATGTTCATCAGTCCAGACAATATACTCAGATGGTCTTTTAGCCTTGTTCTTCTCATGCCTACTAGTGACAAAGTCCAGCACAGCCCTGTGCATTATCGTTATTAGCCTTGCCTCATCAAGGCTGGTTCTGTTAAATGTTGTCAGATCTGGGTCCCTTTCAGGTTCAAGGGTCCTCCTTTGTGATCAGTTGTGGTATGAATCACTCCTGCCCATTTTAGGGGATGATGACCAGACGTGCATGAGGTCTTTTACACTGATAGTCACAGCTTTTAGCCACTCCAGTGGAGCTTCCAGGTTATTTGAATCCAGCCAGAGCTGGCCAGTCCTGTCAGACCTTCCACATTTTATTATTAGGTGCCTGCAACTCCTGAGTCCTAGAGTCTGTCCACAGTGGGACTACTGCCACGGTAGCCCCAAGGGATCAGCTGCAAGGGACCTGTGAGAAGAACAACAGGGCATCCCCACCACAGTTATCCTTTACAGACTCCTTTCCTCTGCTGCTTTTGTACCCTGAAGGCAGCTCTGCCTCCGTGGAGATGGTTTCTAACTGCGTTACTACATTAGCTGCATTTTCATGATTACCTCCAGTACTTGAGCCACCTTCCCTGTGTTTTCTACAGGGAGAAAAATCCACTAATATTCTGCTCATTTTCCTGAGCACCTCCTGCTGTTTATGTTCCTGTGCATCACGAAGTCCTCTCACCCTTTTGGAAGCCTTAGCTTTCCTTGCTAGCTTTGCTCACCTGGCTTTGCTGGGGAGAAAAACACAGCTGTCATCTCCCCCACACTTCTGAAGAGCTTTTCTGCATCCAGTCTATTTTTTTCCTGCAGTCACCCACTCCTAACACAACATGAGGGTGAGGGCTGGACGCCTACACCTGCAGAAAGATCCCTTCTCCTTGGAGGGTAACAAAACTGAGTCAGCAAAACAGAAGTAAGACAGCAGGATCTCAAACACACCAGCCTGAAAGCATTTTATCTTTTTTCTTTCAGTTTTAGCATCCTGTGCTTGCCAGAAATGTCCTGTTATAAGCATGCTCTGTCTTAAGACTTTAGGTCTTGCTGCCTGGTATTCAGACAGAAAGGCAATTACACAGGCCCATTATTCTGACAGTTAAAAAGATGCAGCTATTGTTCTTGGACAATTCATACTGATTTGCACCGTGCCTGCATTGCTCCTTAGCCTCAGCAAGCCTTCTACCCAAAATGTTATCACCTTCATTCACTTTTAGGGAGACAGAGAGAGAAGACAACCAGCCACACAGTGAAAAATGAATCTATAAATCCGTGTCGTATTCCACCTATTCCCCATTAAACTATAACTCCATTTTTTCCCTTCAACACATACTCCCAAGTCTGAAGTCCCAACGCCAGACCAAATGATTCTTTTCCTTCCCTTTCTTAGCTATAGACACCACGTTTGCCATCCTCCAGTTGCAGAGTCGTTAGCATTACACTCATTCAGGCAACATGCACTGTCTGTTCTGTATTCATCCCTGCATGGAACCTGAGGACCTCAGAGCCCTGGCACAGGTTGTCCTCCCCTGTGCCACCCCTAGGAGCAGCTGTCTAGTCAGACGTGTGAGGACATGAATACTTCTCCCAGCCTCGGGCAATCTGTGCTTTGCACTGATTGATGGCATTAAATAAGCAACATATTAATATTCACCATCCTGTGGCTCAGTAGGCTTCAGTTGGCAGAACAGATTATACAGCAGCTAAGTTATGTTAAACAAAGGGTCCTGATCTATACTGATCAGAGAATCACAGAATAATTTAGGCTGGAAAGAGCCTCTGGATGTCCACTGGGCCAATCCCTTTGATCATGCAGCGTTCTGGTAAAAGAAACAACAATAAAATCTGTGTTGCAAAAACTAAACCAGTGCAATACAACAAACATGAAACAGAAAGAAGCCAAGGAACCAACCTACACTGGAATCACTGGATCAGCTCCACCACAGCTAAACCTGAGCACTTACCCTGTCCCCAAAGCACTGTGCTGAGAGAGGATTTAGACAGCAGCTCTCCACGGGCTAATCAGCCCGGAGAAGCGTAATTTACATCTGCATCAGCAGAGGAAGAAGATAAACTGCAAAGTTTCTGTGGCACTGGTTTAGAAGGCCCTTTCTTTACACAAATTACAGGCATCATCTGGATTGAAATCTGAGTCACAGGTGTTTAAGTGGTACCATTAATTGCCATTAATCCCTTTCTCCACTCTTCCTACCTGACTGTCTCCTTCTCACGATACCTTCTCCACACATTCATATACCTAGTTCATCTGGCACACTCCCATTCAACCTGACTTCAGTAATTTCCACATTAAATGTATAATCTTTGGTAATTTCCACATTAAATGTATAATTTTTGTTTCCCAAGGTGAAACACCCTCTGGAGGTCCTTTTCCATTTCTTATATCCATATAGATGCTTATTTTTTGACAAGGAGCTGGAGCCCTCCCTTGCAGAACTCTCCTGCCCTTGGAGTTTGACAGGCAATAAGTGTCCAGCAAGTCATCCCCTGACCCTTGATCTCAGACCACAAGCAGATGACCAAGGTGCAGGTCTCCCTAGGCCCTTACTGCTACTTCTCCAGGAGCAGGAGTGACACTGAGGGATCCTGAAGGACTTCAGAGAGTACACAAGGATAGAGCATGCACTGATGTACCCAAGTGCTGTACTGAGAAATGCAGATCTGAGCTTCTTGCAGATTTAGTGTGAAGAGTATGTTTTTATCAGTGGCCCAGAGAGTGATTAAGATACAGATCAAGGTTTTGCTGGGTCAGTGGGTTTTGATCAGTTCTCCCATTTTGTGTTAATATTCAGCTAGGTTAGCATCCCAGAGAGACAAATAACAGAAGCTATCTCATCCCTCTGACCAAGTTAAGCATAATGAAAAGTCTTACTAGCACCCCTCTTCCTTCTCCACGAATTCTGGCCACAGACAGATCTGTTGGTAATGGGAATGTCAGTTTGATCCATGGGTTCACCAGCTAATCCTTACCAAACCATTTCCAGGACAGAGCAAGTCACCCAGAAACATCCCTTTGGAAACAAGCCAGGACCAACACTCCCTGCAGAGCAGCTTTTACCACTGTTTAGGCTTATACCATTTTCAGGTAGCTTTGCTTCTTGCTCTATTTTTAGCTGTGCCTCCAGCAGACCAGGAAAGAGGCAGATCATAAGACTTGCTAATCTGCAAATCTGAAATTATAGCTGGGAGACCAAATGTATTATTCTACAGCTAGATGACGCCAGCAGAGATGACCTTCCTGCAATGCCAAAAGCCTTATCCACACTGATCTGGGCCCTTCATCATCACCACCTTGTCCTGCCATCAGGAGGAGAGGAATCTTAGTGAAAAAGATCAAAGGGCTCAACTGCTCCCAGTTCATTATCTTTACCACAGGGATCATCTCCCTTTTCCAGTGAAAAGTCATTTCCCTGAGAAACCCTCAGAGCCACAGCAGCTGTTTCTGTATTCCCCTACACCCCCATGCCCACCACGCTTGCTTTCCACCTGAGCCTTGGACCCAAGAGCTGCCTGAGCTCCAGCTCTGTGGGCTGGGCTCCAGCTGGAGATCAGTTCAGACCATGACACTCAGCTGGGCTCACCCTCTGCAGGCAGCAGCTCAGCACCAGGCTTCTCCTGGCCCTTACAGTGCTCCTGAGGTGCAGTGTCCACACCCAAAACTCCCTTTTCAGCACTGCACCACCCTGACTCCTTCAGGAAGCCACTGGCTTCTTTGCTGAGAAGCTGGAGACTTGGCTACTTCCAAGTTCCTTTAGCTTTCTCTGACATTCACCTCCACATGAACTAATGTATAACATAATGAATATTATAGTTCATTAATAACATAATGAACTTTCAAAAAACCCCTGTGAAGCTCCTTTTCCAGTCAGATCCAGGTGAGCTAAGGAACACAAGCAACCAAGCTCTGAAACACAGACCACATACAAGTAAGAGGAAAGAGTTGAACACAACTGAATTGCAACTGTCTGATATGTCTCCCTAGGTGTGTGGTCCCCCAGAACACCCATCCTCTCAGGACAACTGCACAGAGCCTGTGCATACTGACATTTATCAGAAGCTCTGTGAGCAATAGACCAGGGACACACTAAGAATTTGTGAGTCAAGATGCTTTTAGTCACTCCAAAGAGCTCTTGAGTTGAAAGCTAAAGGCAGGATTTCGCTGTGCTCTCACTGGATAATTGGGACCTTTCAGAAAGGAACAGCATACCTGGGAAGGCTGCTAGCAGATCCTGAGCTGGTGGATTTCCTCTCCTCTTTAGAGCCAAAGCAGTGAACTATGGGTGGAGGACTATGTCGTGTTGGAAGCAATAGCCCAGGCTGGGCCACTCCTACCCTGCTGCCCACTGGGACAGTCAGTCCTCTCCTCCACCCAGGAGCTAAGAACAGAAACACCAAAGAGCCATCAGACAGAAGGTGTGTAGCCTTTATTCCTCCATTCCAGGAATTTCTAGGTCAGTAAGCAAGACCTCACAAATTGCAAATGTTTCCTTTTGTGACTGGGTCTCAACAGTGCAGCACTTCCCAGGGGCCTGAGCCCGAGTGGCTGGTGCTGTTAGACCTGGGGGGGAATTGATCTCTTCCCAGCAAGATTTAGAGGCCAGTCAGACAGGATATTACTCCACCAGGGCACTCTGTCCCCATCCCCATCCCCAGCTCTTCCTGCAGCTAGGAGATTCACTCTGTAATTGCTTTCTCAGTCCACATTTTATCCTCAGCTGACAGAATTCCATTAGGGTGATACATGCTGCATGATAAAGGGATGTTTGTGTCACACGTGGGCTGTAAGTCATTTCTCAACAAACAAGCAAATAGTCACAGAAATGGGCAAAGCAACCACTGAGGAACCCGCCTTGTGCTCTGACTACCAGGATATCAGCACTCAACTGGAAGGAAACGTTTCTCCAGCAGGTTACACCCCCTCTCTGCTTATTAGAGGAGATGTGTCAGTGCACATCTCCAAAATGAGCATTTATCTGGGCAGCATTCTGGAATGGACAGTAGCCAAGCAGGCTGATGTGCAGCACCAGCACCCCTAGACACCAGGGCCCCAGGCAAACAGGAGCCACTGGGCTCTCATCACAGGGGTTGGGGACACCACAGGTCAGACAGCAAGTGCCCTACACGTGGGAATCTAGAGGAGCTCAAACTCATGTTGTAACACATCTGAGCATTACACCTGAAGAGAAAAACCAGGCTGGTCCCACCTGCAAGACAAAGAACAGTGGTTCTGAAGAGGACCTTCAGGACTGTTTTGGAAGGCAAAAGGAGTGACCTAAGCATAATGATGCAGCTCAAAGATAAGACATAAAAAAAAGGCTCCAAGGGGATACAGGAAGGTGCTTCAAGTGCTGCAGTGTGCACAGTCAGAGCCCACAGTGCTGGTGGTGCCATCACTGGGCACTGTGTTCCTAGTTCACATTTTTCAAAGAATTCTGGAAGAGATTTGGCTACTTCAGTGACTCCCACCAGAAGAGTGGCTCCTGTTAAGAGCTCAGCAGCCCCAAAACAGAGGCCAGCCCAAGGCATCCCTGCACAATGTGGCTGCTCCCATCACTGCTAGTTTGGACTCTAATCACTTACTATACCCCCCGCACCAGTCTAGAGGCACATCCAACAACTCTCATCTTCACACCATCACTGGCAGCAAGTCCTGGCTCTGGTCACTCCAGTGGGTTTCCTGGTATACAGGATCTCTGTCCAGTCACAACTCCCAGTCCCACTGTCAGGCTCCTGGCTGTGTGACCAGTCTGGCATCCCTCACTCCCTTTGCACAAGTGCTTCTCACTGCTATCTATGTTCTACTGGATTAAACCCCAAAAAAGGCAGGAACCGAAAACAGGAGTTGCAGGTCTTCAAAGGCATCAGTTTTCAGATTACAATTTGAAGACTGATAAAAATATCTTTTTTTAAAGATCAGAAAGTCAACAGCATGACATGTAGTTGCTTGCTGATTATTTCTTTATCCTCTGCCCTTCTCAGTGTCATTGAGGGACAAAAAAAAAAAAATAGATCTAATTTCTGTTATCTTGATCCAACCCTCCTAAAGCAAATCACAGCACAGGTCAAGGTGAGAACTGTGACAAAGGGTTTTGTGTGGCTTAGAAATTAGAACTGGGCAAAACTTAAGAATTTGCATAAAAGGCTTCAGTAAGAATTCATATTAATCCTTCCTTTTCCTTGGTCATGCTTTTGACAACATTGAGCCACCTCACTGTGCACACTCCTGCTGA